>NW_021941716.1:0-30355 GCF_902148855.1 Sphaeramia orbicularis
CACACCACACACACACAACCACACACACCCCACACCACCACAACCCAACACACTCACACACACTCACACACACACACTCACACCACACTCACACACACCTCACACACACTCACACACACACACACACCACACACACACACACTCACACACACACACACACACACTCACACACACACACTCACACACACACACACACACAGATGCTGACACACATGGTGGTCACAGTGGCTGAATACCAGAGTGTAAAGTCATGAAGAGCGTTTTCAGTCCTTCCTCTGCTGCTTCAGTCTGTACCAACAGTTTAAAACAAAAAAACACAAAGAGGGACTCATGGACCCCAGACGGACAAGAAAGGACTCTAAAATAACTCCACAGTGTCTTCACAGCTCCAGTAAAGGTGTGTGTGTGGTGTGTGTGTGTGTGTGTGGTGGTGGTCCTTCTGTCTGTCTCCACCTCTCCACCTCTGCTGCTCTGTCAGTCTTCCAAAGCCACAGTGAAAGCCACATGCTTTGGACCTGACTTTACTGTCTGAAACTCCTCCCACTGCTACTGAGGTACTGCACCACCACCACATCCACCACATCCACCACCACCACCACCACCGCCAACACATCCACCACATCTACCACCACCACCGCCCACATCCACCACATCTACCACCACCACCGCCAACACATCCACCACATCCACCACCACCGCCAACACATCCACCACATCCACCACCACCACCACATCCACCACCACCACCACCACATCCACCACATCCACCACCACCACCAACACATCCACCACATCTACCACCACCACCGCCACATCCACCACATCCACCACCACCGCCAACACATCCACCACATCCACCACCACCGCCAACACATCCACCACATCCACCACCACCACCACATCCACCACCACCACCACCACATCCACCACCCCACCACCACCACCACCACCACCGCCAACACATCCACCACATCCACCACCACCGCCAACACATCCACCACCACCACCACCACATCCACCACATCCACCACCACCACCACATCTACCACCACCACATCCCCCACCACCACCACCACCACCACCACCACCACCGCCAACACATCCACCACATCTACCACCACCACCACCACATCCACCACATCCACCACCACCGCCAACACATCCACCACATCCACCACATCTACCACCACCACCACCACATCCACCACCACCACCACATCCACCACCACCACATCCACCACTGCAACGCTAAAAGAAAAGGAGTGAGTGCACAAACCAGCGGAGGATGAGGGATGAAGCCCAGTTCAGTCCCACTTCAGTGCCAAAGCCCTGACCCTGATAACCCTGGTCTGTCAGAGGATTTAGAAATGATCCAGCCTCAAAGACCCAGACCATCCACTGATCTGAAGCCATTCATACATGCTGAGCCAATCATTCTATCAATACTGGGAAAAAAGGGAGGTTCACACCAATTATTCAGAAGGAAAAATGGACAAAAACTCCAAATACTTGAAAAAAGAGAAAAATGAAACAAAAATCTTGAAATACAGCATAAAAGTGAACAAAATTCCAAACGACTCTGATTCTCCTCCAGTTGGATCCACCTGTAGCTTAGAACAGTCTCTTGTATCTGGAACTAAATTGTCCACATCCACTGTGGAATGTGGACTCTGTGGACATTTACACTGAACACTGAAAATCCCATTTCCCACACATTTAAAATTAGAACTCAACTATATTGATGTGAAAATCTAATTGGACAGACACATGACTGGGACCAGATTCAGCTGAGGACCAAATATGGTTCTGTTCCATTTCTCCTCCGTTACACTCTGTTGACTTCTGTTAATTTTTATGCACCATTTTCAAAAACTCCTAAAAACGCAATTTGTGAAATCTGATTACTTCCGCCAAGGAGGTTATGTTTTTGCCAGGGTTTGTTTGTTTGTTTGTTTGTTTGTCTGTTTGTTTGTTTGTCTGTCCGTTAGTGTGCAACATAACTCAAAAAGTTATGGACAGATTTGGATGAAATTTTCAGGGTTTGTTGGAAATGGGATAAAGAAGAAATGATTAAATTTTGGTGGTGATCGGGGATGGGGGGGCCCACGGGGGGGCCCATTTCCAACAAACCCTGAAAATTTCATCCAAATCTGTCCATAACTTTTTGAGTTATGTTGCACACTAACGGACAGACAAACGACAAACAAACAAACCATGGCAAAAACATAACCTCCTTGGCGTGGGGGGGCCCATGGGGGGGGGGGCACTGATCAGCCTTGGCGGAGGTCTGCGCTCTCCGAGTGCTTCTAGTTATTATATGTGACAAAACTCCTACATCATAATTATTAGTCCTTCATCAGATCCAGACCAAATTTCCAGAAGTGTTTGTGCCTCGCATTAATACTGGTGCAACACCAGCGGTCGTGATCAGTTTAGATTTTCAAACTGACGTCATTCAGTTATATTAACACATTTAACCCTGTCACACATGAATTATGAGAATCTTAATCAAGATTCTTTTCCTGAGTGTTTTTATTCCTCGTTAGGCTTGAAAAAAACCATGTGATGGAATTTTTTTTTATGAACCTTACAAAAATGTCCACTCAGCTGGAAACCATGTGTTTAATGTTTGAAGCAAAAACATGCATTTACTGTCATACTGTGGGAAAACTATGACATACTTTTTTTTTTTTTTAAATGCTGCTAATCTGATGTTTCTCACATTTTAACATACTATAAATAGCTATTACTCTGTCAAATAATGCAAAAAAAACAAAACACACAACTTCTCATTAAAAAAACCAAAACTGTTCATTAAAGCCTAATAACAATTAGCAATTGATTCACGCTCTAATATGTTGTTAGAGATCAGGTTTATCAACAGGAATGTTACAGTGACGGTCTGAATGTCAGGGCATTATTGGGATGTGCATTAGCGTCCACTGTGTCGGCTGATATGGAACTAAAACAACCAAATCCTTGAACCTACAAGAGAACAGATGTAGAAAAACTGTCCACTGGAGTGACCGCTGGACTGACCACTGGAGTGACCACTGTGCATGAAAGGGTTAAATGCAGATTTCACTGAACTGGCGCACAGTCTGCAGTTGCGATGCCAATAACTCATGAAGTTAAGTTGAAGTTTCAGAACTCCTTATGCTAAATGGACGTAAATCATAGAAACAAGTTATGGCAAAAAACTGAGTTGATGACTTTTTACAGTGTAGTCCTTCATCCTTAAATCAGTCCCAAATCCAATCCATGCTTCATCTGCAGTGTATATGGAGCTGATTCTGTCCATGCCAACCTTCCATCGGTTCAGAGTTTAAAGAGGACACTCACATGTGGCCGTAACTGTCTGTTTTCTAACACACAAACCCCCTGTCCCATCCCTCCACTCTTCTTCTTTTTTATTTCAACTGATAACTCGTAAATACAAGTTAAGTCAACTCGCACCTAGAGGAAAAAAAAACTTTCAATCAGTCGAGACAATGAACTAATGAACGTTTAACTTTTGAAAACTAGAACAGCTGAGTTGAAAATCCAAAACTAGTCGGAGCTCTTTGAGTTTAGAGCAAAAAAAGTGGACGGAACTAAATGGAGCTGTAATGTTCTGCAGTGTAGATAAAATGTACAAAAACTGATAAAATGAGAATAAAATGAGCAAAATACTTGAAAAATAAGGAAAAATTAACCAAAAAACCTTGAAATGAAGCATAAAATTGAACAAATTCTTCTAAAGTGAGAAGAAAATGAACAAAATACTTGAAAAATGAGGTGAATTCATCACTTCATCACATCCAGAACTCTGTATTTATTCTGTTACCCCACCCCCCCACCCCCAATACATGTTGATAATTAGTGTAAAATACAGTTCTTCGTCTTTTCATGGTCATCCGATATTCAGAGGCTCCGTAGTTACCATGGAAACATAAATCATCTTCTACAACATTGATTCACCAGTAAAACCCATGGAGTTGGATTAATGACAGTGGAGAAAATGAACAAAAATGAATAAAAAAAAACGCAAAATAAATAATGTGGAAAAAATAAAACAATAATAACAAAAAGCCAAAGTAATGAATAAAATGAATGAAAATGAATAATAAATCAACACTGTAATTGGTAACACTGACAAATGAGCCACAAATTGAAGTAAACTGAAGGAAAAAAAATTAAAAGGCAAGAAAATGAACAAAACAAGCAAATGATAAACAAAATGAACAAAATGAGCAAAACCAAAGAAGAAACTGTACAAAATAATAAATAACAGAGAAAATAAGCAATCAAATGAACAAATGAAATGACAGGGGATGGACACACTGGGTTTCTGTTCAATTAATGACAGACTGGACTGAAAAGACACTGTTTATTCAGTTTTCTCTGTTTTTGATAGAAGAACCATCAACTCTACTTTGAACTTTAATGAACATCTACATGATCGGTGAATTAAACACAGGAAAATACATGATTTATACTGAAAAAAATGCAAAATACAGAGGATAATATATAATTAATGGTGATAAAATACTGAAGAAAAGGTTAATTTGGGAACTAGTTCCATTCCACTGCTCTGCAATGTTTTTTTTTTTCTACAATTATTAACTTCACAGATTAAATGTGTTAAATGCTCTGTATTTTCATCAGATTGTTCAACTAATGACCACAGTGTTGTTTCGCTGCTGTTTTCCAGGTCTATGATGGACTCTAATTTCACTCCTTTTCTTCTTTAAGTATTTGACTCGTATAAACTGAAGTCTGCGATCAAACTAAATATAATGACCTGTTTTTTCGCAGCTAAACTTCAGATTCCTGAGTGGGAGGACGCGTTAGAAGGAAGTCCTGCTTTGCCATAATGTTTGCATGTTGGGCTTTGTGGTCGTGTTCCGTACGCGAGCGTCCGACTGGGACCAGATCAAAACCCTCACATAAGTGGGAGGATTTTAAAATGTACATAAGGAGCGACACCAAAAACTGATCGCTCTGATTTACAAATGCAGCGGCTGGAGGAGCTGAAGTCCACCCACACTTTAGATCCACAGAGTTTCATATTTTAGCTCAAAGTGGAAGATAAATGTACAAAACGCCGACTGTGTTCTGTTCAAACCAAATACGACAAATAAAAGAACATGTAAAAGACACGATGAGGGAGAGGAATTAAATATTATCAGAAATGAGAACAACTGTCTACTGTTCAGGAGCTTTTTATAAAGTCTGCATTCATCTGAAAAGTACATACACTGTAAAAAATCTAACTCTGACCCAGTGTATTTGTGTCATTTCTGTTCCAAACATCTGATCCCACTGAAAATCCAACAGAATCCCCTCCAGAGGAACTGGACACTGAGACAGAAGAACTGATTTACAGACGACAGATCTGGAACATCTGATTTAAATACATCTGATCAACATCATTTTCACTGGTTCCATTGGCAGATTTTTTTTTTGCTTGAATTAAGCAAAAAAAAAAAAAAAAAAAAAAAAACTTAAATTGAGCAAAAAAGCATGAATTTAGCAACAAAAAAAACCTCTTGAATTAAGAGAAATAAAATAAAATAAAATCCTAAATTAAGGGGGAAAAAAAACTTGAATTAAGCAAAAAAAAAACTTGAATTAAGCAAAAAATAAATAAAAAATCTTGAATTAAGCAAAAAGTCTTGAACTAAGAAAAAAAAATCTTAAATTGAGCAAAAAAACCTTGAATTAAGCAAAACAAATAAATAAATAAATCTTGAATTAAGCAAAAAAAAAAATCTTGAATTAAGCAAAAAATAATAATCTTGAATTAAGCAAAAATAATACTAATAATAATCTTGAATTAAGCAAAAAAAAAAAAAAAAAAAATCTTGAATTAAGCAAAACATCTGCCAATGGAAGATTTTTTTTACTTAATTTAAGCTTTTTTTTTTTTTTTGCTTAATTACTTAATTCGAGCCTAACCCTTGAACCCAAGTCTAACCCTGGGGCTCAGGTTTATAAAATCCCTCACACAAACAGGCCTCAGTTCTCACCTGATGAACACTTTTAGAGCCTTTTTTTTCTTGTTGACTCACATCAGATTAAATAAATCCAACCTAACTGAAGATCTACTGGGACAGACTCAGCACTTACTAATTTAGAAACACAGACTTTTTCTTCTATAATGAGGAAAATATCAGACAAAACACAGTGAAATGCGTTTGTTTTGTTTTTTTAAATAAAAACAGTTTTTCTACCGTATTTGGCGTCCCACAGGAACACCATCTGTGCGCACAGACCGGATCCGGTTCAGACCCTGAACTTCCAGACCCAGACCCACACTTTAACCTCCGGTTTTAATCTTCGGTGTTTTTCACTCTTTATGTCCAATAATGTGCGTTAATACGTTCTTCAGCGGTGCGTTCTCCGGGATTCTTCAGCCTTTTACGCACCGGAGCGCGCGCCTATGCGGACAGCCGGAGTCAGAGCGGACAGCCGGTGCGTCTGCTGCCGTTCATGTTGAATTCAAAAAGTCTGTGCGCTTGACTTTTCACTTGTCTTCAAAAGCTACATCTGGAAGCACGAGGCTGAACACAGGCTCCCACACACGGATGAAAAAAAAAAAAAAAGTGCAGGAAACGGAAGAAAAGCGGAAAAGGCGGCTGTAGATGCGTCTGAAATGCGCTTCGGTCCTCCTTCAGCCGCTCCTTAAAGTCCGTTCAAGTCTAAACTAAAGTGTGTGTTTTCGGTCTTCCTCTGGACTTGAATGGACATCCAGTCTGACACAGGACGGGCTTTTACCGGCACTGCGCTGCCTCCGCCTGTCATCTGTGCATGACGCAGCCCGCAGCCAATGAGGACGCGCGCCGCTGGGAAGGGGATCGACCAATCAGCGTTAGGTCCGTCCGAGAGGAGGCGGGGTTTAAGACGAAACCAGTGAAAAGAGAAGGAGGGCTTTAACCCTTTCATGCATCAATTAGAGGAACCTTATTCAAGATGTTTTTTTTCCTGAGTGTTTTTATTCCTGTTAATGCGTAAAAAAAAAACAATGCGACTGAAATTTTTTGATGAATCTATTTTTCTTGGAGTTCCATAAATGTCCACTCAGCTGGACATTCATGCATTTAATTTCTGAAGCCAAAACACATGCATTTACTGACATACTGTGTGAAAACTATGAAATAAAAACATTTTTAATGGAGCTAATCTGATGTTTTCTCACATTTTTACATACTACACTGAAAAAAAAAAAAAACTGTAAAGAAAACAATATTATTCCGGCAGCAGGGATGCCAAAAAAATACTGTTAAATAACCAAAAATAACCATCTCATAAAAACGGTAATTTTTCATAATTAAAATAGTTTTTTGCCCTAACTTTACATGAGATTTTGCTTTTTTTTTTTTTTTTTTTGACTTTTTAATGTTTAATAAAGAATATTTTCATGTATTAAACAATCCAATTCCCTATAAATATATAGAATAATTTTCAGTCAGACTCAGTTGTCCAATCCACTGATAAAACTGTATTTGGACAGTTTATCAGTGCTTATACATGTTATACATTCACAAAAACATTTATTCAACATTTTTGTTGTGAAACCTCCTGTAATTACACAAGATATTTGTCAATTAACAAACAAGTCTGGTTCAACTGACAGAACTAATACTTCTGTTACCGTTAACTGTCAGTAATTTTATCTCATTTTATTTAGTAATTTTTTTTTTAGTATTAAACTTTGAATTAACAGTTTCATCTCATAAATAGAAAGAATATTTGTGAAATTATGATACACTTGCAAATGTATTTTAACTGTATTTTTCTGTGGAAAAGAAATCCTGTTAATTACAGTCTAATAACAATTAGCAACTGATTTACACTCAGACATGTTCGTGCAGATCAGGTTTAACAAGACAGAAAAGTTACAGTAATGGGGTGAATGTCAGTGTATTATTATGGGATGGTGCATAAGTGTCCACTGTGTTGGCTGGTCTAGAACTAAAACAACCAAACCCATGAATATACAAGAGAACAGCTGGAGAAGAACTGACCACTGGAGTGACCACTGGAGTGACTGTATACATGAAAGGGTTAAAAAAAAAAAAAAAAAAAGGAAAAACCTCTATATCAGGGCTGTCAAACTCACTTTAGTTCAGTTCCACATTCAGTTAAATTTAATCTGAAATGGACCAAACCAGTCGAATAAGAACAGAATAATGTAGAAATAATGTCAACTCCAAACTTTTCTCTATTTTAGAGCGAAAAAAGTACATTTACATTATGAACAGGTTTCCATCTACAAACTCTCCTTTCAAAAGATGTGAATAACATGAACAAACTGAAAAACTCAGTGGAATCTGAACACTATTCTGCCTCAGTTTATCATTTCCACATGTTCATTAGAACTGACAGATCACAGTGGATCTACAAACACACACAACACTGAATAACAGGCAGAATATTGTTAAAATTGTACTTATTTATTTTATGACATTTCAGGTTGTTTATATTTGTTCAGGTTATTCACATTTTTTATGAAATTATACTTTAAGTGTAAATACCTGAAAATATTTACATTTACAAAGAGAAAAATGTGGAGTTGTCATTATTTCTCTGTTATTCTGACAGTATTAGACTGGTCCTGCCCACTGCAGACTGAACTGGTCTGAATGTGGAACCTGAACTAAAAGGCTTGTTCATATTTTAGTGGAATTTTTGCAGTTCATAAATTCATCCTACAGGGCCGGACCGGACCCGGCTTTGGCCCCCGGGCTGCATGTTTGACACCTGTGTTCTATAGTCTCATTAAAGAAAGATGGAAAAAATCTTTTATTTCTGCGTTTTCAAGGAAATAAATAGTAGTAGTAGTTATTCAGTCGCCAATCACTTCTACAAAACAAAAAACAGAAACAAAAAAACATATCTACTGTTCCATATTCAATGCAACCAAAAGGGTTTGGGCTGAAGTTCAGACTTATTTCACCGAATTAACAGAGAGTTTTCCACAGGAAAACAAACAAACAAACAAACTAAATTTACAATTTTCTATCATTTCAATTACCTTCCCACAATTCTTCTAAAAAGAGGAATTTGGATTTTGTTTCTTAATTTTCCAGTTTAATCCCTGTGTATCTTTGGGTTCTAGTATTTTGTTTGTAAATGTAAGTCCCACATTAGCAAAAAAAAAAATCTGTTAAAGGCATTTACAATTTCCATCTTATCTTCTATTTATTTTTTGGATTATAATTAATCAATAAATAATAATAAATAAATAAAATGAAAAAAAAACAAGCAAAAGGTGACTGAAATGAAGGAAAGAAAAGAATCAAATAAAAAGAAATGACCAAAACTGGCCAAAGTGATCAATAAAATGAACAAAATGAATAAACAATGGCAGAAATAATAAACAACAAATCAAAAGGGAAGATTCTGTACTTTCCTACCATTCTTAATTAATCCATTTAGTATTTTCAAAGTCCCATGAATATGTCTGTGTAAATTAAAAACTTTCTCCCTCTACTAATAGAATAGAAAACTGAGCTGATCCCTGTGCATGGGTCTGTGTTCCACATGTGCTCATCTGCAGTCAGTCCCACTGGGAGGGCCCATAGGGGGCAGTAGTGGATCTGATCCAGGATCTGCTGCAGTGTCAGCACCAGAGGAACACATTCAGATGGAGTTTTAGAACCGGACGGACCACCAGGACCATTCTGAGCACCTTTAAGAACACTACACTGAAAATATGGACTTTATGTCTTTAATTCCAAACTAAAAACTATATTAATAAAAAAAAGGTGTCTAAGAATAAGATCAAACACTAAATCTGAGGGAACAGGTCCTAAAAACCAGTGGAATATCTGTCCTGGACTAGATTATTCATTTAAGAGAGGACATGTAGAAATACGCATGTACGTAGGAACACTTCAAATAAGAAACTCACTCTGAAAACAACACAAATTATTCGTACGTATAAGTGTTTGTTTGTCTGTTTTTAACTTGATAAGAACTGCATCATTTACAGGGTATGATATAAAGGCTTTGTGTCCTTTCTGTCCCACTGTCATAGACTTCCTCAGAAAACAGCTGAATGTTCTAGTTAGGGCTGGAACCATTACCAGTATAACGATAAACGGTGGTAAAACTGCAGACGGTTAGTATTACCGTTTAAATTCTAATTCTCATGATAACCGTGTTTGATAAACACACTTTTAGGGGAAAAAAACCCTATGTAAAGATCTGCTTTTATGTCAAATATCTGAGTATAGTTTTCATTTATTACAATTTTAATTTTCTATACCTAATATTTGGAACCAATATTCACTTTGAAAAGGTTCGTTAAGCATCTGTGTGTTATTTATGCAATAAATTATATACATTTTTCAAATCAGATTTTAATTTTTTGTGTGTTTTTTGTGCTTTTATGTTTGATAGTAGGTTAAAGTGAAAAAAATAACAGACAGATGATATAGATGAAGTTGTGCTGAAAAACAGATCCCAAACATGGGTATAGTAACATTTGTTTCTATAGTATATAAAGGCCAAATCAAAAGGACTGAAAAAGACAGAATAGACTCAGACCACTAAGGGTTAATATTGGAATGGTTCTGACGCAGAAGGGACATTGGGACTATTATTTTTTTTGTATTTGTTTTGGGTTTTTTTTTGTTTTGTTTTAAATACATCTTGGTTAAATTCTTTCAGTGTGTGTATTAGTACTTTTGAACATTTTGAGCACAATTTCAATAATACCGCGATAATAATGATAACTGGTCACAATAACCATGATCTGAAATGTTCATATGGTTCCATCCCTAGTTCTAGTCCATCTTCTGGTTCCATATACTGACCTGGTCCAACTCTCTAAACCTCCAGATGTTGAACTCAGTCCCATTCGTCATCACGTGAACCTCTAATATTTACAATAAATCCCATCAAAGCTCTGATGGAACTGGATCCACTTCTAGATCATTCATACATAGAATACTGAAATAGTGCCTTTAACCCTTTGATGCATGAATTATGAGAACCTTCATCAAGATTTTTTTTTCCTGAGTGTTTTTATTCCTCTTTTAGCATAAAAAAAAAAAAAAAAAAAACGCAATTGAAAATTATCTTATGAACCTATTTTCCACTCAGCTGGACACCATGAGTTTAGTTTTAGAAGCAAAGAAACATGTATTTATGTTTATGTTTATGTTTACGCATTTGGCAGACGCTTTTTTCCAAAGCGACTTACAGGGGAAAACCAATTAAATCACTCAATCAATCAAATTTTATTTATATAGCGCCAGATCACAAAAAAGTTATCCCTTGACATTTTATATATAGTTGGTCAAAACCACTCTAAGTCAATTTACAGAAACCCAACAGAATCCTCCTGGAGCAAACACTTGTGACTGGTGATTGGTATTGACTGGTATTTACTGATAAACTGTGTGAAAACTATGAAAGAAAAACATTTTTAATGCAGCTAATCTGATGTGTTTTCACATTTGATTATACTCTAATAATAGGTTTTACTCACTTCATGGAGATAATATGAAAAAAACAAAACAAAACCTTTTTTAAAAAAAAACCCTGTTAGTTACAGTCTAATAACAATAACAAGCAACAGATTTAACCTAAAACGTTAGTGCAGATCAGGTTGATCAAGAACAGGAAAGTGACAGTAATGGTCTGAATGTCAGTGTATTATTATGGGATGGCGCATGAGCGCAGAGTACGAAAATTAAGAAAAATAAAGTCATAACTAAAATCAACAAAAGAGGAAAAGTAAATAAGAAAATATACAAAATAATAAATAACATGGAGAAAACAAGCAATAAAAGGAATAAAAATGTAAAGACTGTTTGACCAGTCAAACCCATGCAGTTGGATTAATGACAGCGGTCGTACACACTTAGTTTATGTTCAGTTAATGAGAGATTTTACTAAAAAGTCACTTTTTCTTCAGTTTTCTCTGTTTCTGATAAAATAACCCACAACTATAATCTGAGCTTTAATGAACATCTACACCAGGGGTGTCAAACATGCGGCCTGGGGGCCAAAACCGACCCGCCAAACGGTCCAGTCCGGCCTGTGGGAAATTACTGAAATAAAAAATTACACTGAAGAAATTAACAATTAAGGATGTTAAAATAAATGTAGTTCAATTCCATCTAAAGTGGGTCAGACCAGTAAAATACAATCATAATACTATAAATAATAAAAACCAAATATTTTTCTCTTTGTTTTAGTGTAAAAAAAGTAAAATTACACAAAAATGTTAACATTTACAAACTAGCTTTTTAAAAAAAAGTGTGAAAAACCTGAACAAATATGAACAACCTGAAATGTCTTAAGAGAATTCAGAGTAATTGTACCAATCTTCTGTCTGTTATTAAATGTTTTGTGCATTTGTAGATCCACTGGGATCTGTACGAACATGTAAAAATGAGAAGCTGAGGCCAAATAATGGCATAAATTGTTAAAATTACACTTTTTTTCTTAATAAATGTCATTTTGGTCATGGTTTGTTCATGTTTTTCCACATTTTTTTAAAGGATAGTTTGTAGATGTAAAAATTTTAATAATATAATCTTTTTTCGTTCTAAAACATAGAAATCAGACATACTAATTTTGGAGCTGATATATATTTATGTAATATTATGTTATTATTTTAATGATCCGGCCCACTGCAGGTCATATTGGGCTGTATGTGGAACTGAACTAACATGAGTTTGACAGACCTGATCTACACGATCAGCGAATTAAATACAAGAAAAACCTGAGAAAACACAAATTACAGAAGATAATCAGTGATGAAAGTGAGGAAAGAAAAAAACCCTGAACTTTTCTGATCATTTCCTTGTGCATGCTCTTCGGTGCATTCTGGTGCACTGTGGAGCAAAACCTGTGACGCATGAAGGTTCAAACTTCATGACAAATCCACTGGAACTTCTTTTGATTCTGCTGAAGGACCAGGATTCTGACATGATGTCACACAATATTTACACCAAATACACTGGCGGTAAAATACTCAAAGCCAATCCGCCATCTTGTCTCCAGAGATGCGAAACGGACCACTTGTCATTGACAGACCAATCAGAGCCCTCGATACAAGTTCCGCGTTGTAAACGAGCATCTCATTGGTCGAGACGAATGGAGAAGAAAGCAATATGGCCGCCTATGAGACGGACCCAAATAAACAGAATTTACACTTCTCGGAGCGATTTTTGCGTAATTTTCTGGCTGAAATGTTGCCAAACCAGAAAGAAATGATCCAGACACATTAAATTTACGGGAACATATGCTCAGTTTTCAGAAAAAAAAAAAAACAGATTTCCGGCAAAAAACGCAACACTTTCATCACTGAAAATACTCCAATAAATGGTGCTAAATCCCCACATATAAAGGAAAACTCCATTTGGGAATGGTCATTAAAGCAGCTCTGGGTTCTTCTGGGTTCTGAAGGGAACGTAAATCTGTTTTTTGTCATTTCGCTGTTTTCGGCCTGTGTGAGTCTGTCCATTTGAGTGTTTTTTTTCTGCAGTTCCATCGACCTGCTTGTGCCTTAAAGCGTCTGTCGGAGGAGTTTTGGAGAAATGCCACTCTGCCTCTGCCCCCCCCCCCCCCCCCCCCCCCCCCCAAAGGGGGGTTATTAAAAATGTAAACACCTCCACTTTTACCTCCACCTCAGACGGACAGGAAGCGATTTTCCACCACGTACATTTATTTTCCAGCTCATCGTCACAGGTTTGTTCGACCCGTCTTTACTCGTACAGCGCAGATTTTCATATTTTCGATCCAACTTCATAAATACTTCCCATCGTTACTGTACTATTCAGTCCAGTTTGTGTCGACGTGCACTTCCATGTAGACGTTCATTTGTCTTACGACCACATTCATAATTCATTCATGAAAATATAGATCTGGATTTTTATGCAGAGTTCAGACACACGTTACAGAAACAATGAGATCATGATCACGACAATGTATAAGGTCATGCATCATCAAAAACTCAAATATTCTGGAATGAAAAGAAGGCTTTAAACAAAAGTTTCTATTTAACCCTTACAGACCCAAACGTCCACCTTTAACCTAAACCATCTACTGATTTAAAATATTTAATAACTCCTGATCCATTAATCCTATCAATCCATGTCAATAACTGATGTAAAATACAGTTCTTTGTCTTTTCATGGTCATCAGATATGACCATATTTGGACGTTCAGAGGCTCCATAGTTACCGTGGAAACACCGTCATGTTCTACAAAATCGATTCACCAGTAAAACCCACAAGGAAATGAACAAAAACAGCCAAAGTGATCAATAAAATGAACAAAATTAATAAAAAATGGCAGAAATAATAAGCACAAGAACAAAATAACGCACCGACCTCCACTTCCTGTGGGTTACTTCCTTAGCATTAGCCACATTAGCGATAATTGAAAAGGTGGATGATGGTTTTTTTTTTTTCATCTTTCTTGTTTTTTTTGATGAACCTTATTTAAAAAGTGAAGGAGTTTTCTGTTTTAGGCATATGAAGTTTTATATTTTAAAACACTTTTTTTTAATGTATTTTTTTAATTTGTAATTGTCTTTTTTTTTTGGAGGATGTTTTATTTTGGGGCGACATATTTTAAAACCTAACATTGAATTTAATTTTTGATTTTACAGAAAAAAGTCCCTTTTTCTTCAGTTTTCAAATAATAACCTTTGAATTAACTCTGAATTTTCATAAACATCTAAATTAAATATTGGAAAATGGATGATTTACAGAGAAAAATGGAAAATATAGAGAATAATATTGTAATAAGAACAGTTAAAAAGTGATGGTAGAGTGGATCTGGGTCTTTAAAGGTTAAAACCACTGATTTTTCCTGTTTTAAGTTCATCATATGTTGGAAATATGGAAATCTGAAGACAAAAATAAACCCGTGTGCAAGACGAGAAGAAAAAACCAGATGAAATGAAGAGGGAAGTAAAAAACGACAGAAGAGATGCAGAGAAAGAAAGAAGGAGCAGAGCAGAGGAGAGGAGGAGGAGTTGGATTTCGCTGGAGCAGCTTTTCCCTCTGAAGCGATTGAAACGTGAAGCGCTCCCCGTCCTCTGATCCATAATCAATACCTGGTCACAACTGACGATCAAAGCTATCGATACGTGAACCGAACAGTTCCTGTTCACTGATAACGACCACAGAGGAGGAGCTGTGATCAGCAGGAAAGACGAATACACCAGGACACGTATGTTCTGGATTTAAACATCAAACACCTTCCACAGGATAAAGCATGACATTTAAAAACCAAAGAAAGTCATTTAAAAACCAAAGAAAGTCATTTAAAGGCCTTTTTACTAAATAAAATAATATGTATGAAATTAAAGACACAGTCCACACAGTTACAAAAACATGTCAATAGGAAAAGAGGGATTTGAGAGGAGAGAACTGAGGAAAGAAGAAAAGCCTTAGATTAGATGAGTTTCCTTTACTATTAGTACAAGAACAGTGGAAGAACAGAAGAACACAAAACAGAGGAAGAACAGAGAACAAGAAGAACAGAGGAGAACGACGATATAAAAAGGTTGTTTTTACCAAACAGGGCAGAGCCTGTGCGGCCTTTCCTCATCAGGTACATGGCCCAGGACAGGGGGCCGGAGTTGGAGAATGCCCCAGAGTTCATGCCTCGATCCTGGGTACAGACGGAGCCGCTGCTGGGCCCGAGCTCCAGCAGCAAAAAAAAAGGAAGAGACGGAAAGACGAAGAGGATGAAGAAGAGGAGAGATGAAGAAGAGCAAAAAAAAATCGGAACTGCGAAATGACCGTGTCTGAGTCCGAACCTAAACTGTACGTTTTTAAACTAAATGAGTCATTAGTAACGGAGGAGACGCTGCCACTCTTCACCTCCTCCTCCTCCACCCGATGCTTTTATAGCTATCCCCCTCATTCATCTGCCCCCCCACCCCCCCCACTCACATATTAGTAAAAACAAGGAAAAAGTGAGGGAGTCTGAAGGTGGCAGCGAAGGAGGAGAGGAGTCAGTGAAGCTGAAGTCATTGGGTGTGGGTCTAAAGCGTAGCCCTGGGGGGACACCACGCCACTCTGCCCTCAGGCTCTTCTTCTAAAGCTGCTATTTCATTTAGACGCTCACATCACTTCCACCGGCCGGTTCAACTCCTGTCGTTTTCTGCCCCGCTTTCACATCATTTATAAGTTCCTTCAACATTTGGATCACACAGTTAATTCATAAATACATAATGGTCCAGTTCGGCCCAGTATGATCTGAACTGGGTCAGAACCAGTAAAATAATAACAGTGAAAAAAAAAGTTAATTATGTTAGGAAAATGTTTACATCCATACGGAAGAGGATTAGGGCCACTGGGAAAAAAAAACAAAAAAGATTAAGGTCCATATATTTTATTATTATTATTATTATTATTATGAGAAAAAAAGCCAGAATTCTGAGATTAAAGTCAGAATTCAAAGAAAAAAGTCAGAATTCTGGGGGAAAAAAATTCTGAATTCTGAGAAAAAGTTGGAATTCTGGGAAAAGAAGTCAGAATTGTGAGAAAAGAAGTCGGAATTCTGAGGAAAAAAAAGTCTGCGTGGGTTCTCTCCGGGTACTCTTCCGCTTTCCTCCCCCATCCAAACACATGCACTATAGTTAATTGGTTAATCTAAATTGCCCATAGGTGTGAATGTGAGAGTGATTGTTTGTCTCTATGTTCAGGCCCAGAGATGAACTGGGGAAATGTCCAGGGTGAACCCCGCCTTCGCCCCTATGTAGCTGGATAGGCTCCAAGAGACCCCCGTGACCCGAGTGAGGATAAAGCGGGTTTCAGATAATGCATGATATATATATATATATATATATATATATATATTTGGACCTTGATTTGTTTTTTTTTTTTTTTCCAGTGTCCTACTCCTCTCTGTACATCTACAATGTTTCCTCAAAAATCTGAAAAACATGAAAATCGGAAAAAGCTCTTCAGAAAAACGAGTTCACCTTTAACTGTATTCGGAAAAAACGGTTCACCTTTAAACTGTATTCAGAAAACGAGTATCACCTTTACTGTATTCAGAAAAACGAGTTCACCTTTAACTGTATTCAGAAAAACGAGTTCACCTTTAACTGTATTCAGAAAACGAGTTCACCTTTAACTGTATTCAGAAAAACGAGTTCATCTTTACTGTATTCAGAAAAACGAGTTCAACCTTAACTGTATTCAGAAAAACGAGTTCATCTTTAACTGTATTCAGAAAAACGAGTTCACCTTTAACTGTATTCAGAAAAACGAGTTCATCTTTAGTATCATCTACAGTATCAGTCCAGTTCCACTTCACACATTTCAGGTTGTTCATATTTGTTCAGTTTATTCACAGTTTGTTAAAGGATAGTTAGTAAATGTAAATATTTTCATGTAATTGGACTTTTTTTTACACTCAAACAGAGTCACTGTTCTTATTTCACTGGTTCTGAAATATCTGAGACCATACTGGGCTGAACTCAAAGGAGTCTGACAGCTCTGAACTGTATGAATAAATATGAAAGAAAAGAATAAAAATAAAAAAAATAAATATAAAATGAAATGAAAATGAACCTGTCGATCAAATCTAAATGTCAGAGTAGAAGAGCTTTAGCAGATGGACAGGAGGGTCAGCAGATCTGTGATCTGCATCTGTTGACTTTGGAAGGGTTGACTTGATTTTGTGCTTTTTTATGTATTTAAAACTTGTTTTTGTTTTCCTGTCTGAAAGTTTGCATCTGTAAATATTTAATGTACTGCTGTCCGTCCTGACATGGACACTCTGGAAAAAACAGAATTTGAAATCTCAATGAGGTTTTCCAGAATAAATAAAGATAATAAAAAAATAAATCATATTGAAAATATTCAAATATTAGGTGTAGGGTTGGGTAAAAAAATCGATTCCCTGAGGAAGACGGCTCTGGCGTGGAAAAGACGCAGAGGACTCAAGTCATCTGGAACCCACAGTGTGAAGGAACCGTCCACCTGGAGGTTCTCTGAGGAGAGTCGCAGAAGCTGCTCATTCTTGAAATAATAACTTGGATGAACAGTGAAGCAACAACGTCCAACCGCTAAACTGCCCCCCCCCCCCCCCCAATCATGGAGCCCCCCCCCTCCCAGTGAGTAGAAGCCTCCAGCCATAAAACAGATAAAGATGACAAAGAAGTCGGTTCTGAGCCGCTGTAGAAACATGTTCATTATTTCACAGCAGATTCAGCTCCTTCTGCTGAAATGTCAGATTTATTTCCTTTCAAATATCAGTATTGATCCCAGTATTGATGTGTTGGATGACTGCAGTTGTCAAATATCAGGTTACAACTCAAAATTGTACTTTGGTATCACTAAATTAATCTGAATCATCAATTAATACTGAATTGAATCGATATTGGATTGAATGGATTGAATCATGATTAATCGATTCAGAACCTTATGAATCAAAATCGAATCGATTATGGAAATTGGCCATGATACCCAGGACTAATATGTGTTGTACATGATTAACTGCATTTGGGATGAGTCACACACACACACACATACACACACACACACACACACACACACACATATAATGGTGAACAGTGTGTCTCTCCTACATTCCCTTTGGCAGGTGACATTCCCACAGATTTCCCCACAGTGTGTGTGTGTGTGTGTGTGTGGTGTGTGTGTTGTGTGTGTGTGTGGTGTGCACCCTCAGACCCACAGTGTGTCTGTGTGTCATGGGTTATGGTGAGCCACACTGGTCTGAGTGAGTGAGGTGTGGTGTGTGTGTGTGGTGTGTGTGTGTGTGTTCAATGATAAGCCGCTGTGGTGTGGTTCTGGTACAAACAGCAGAATCAGTGGTTGCTGCATATTTGAATGTCAAACCCAAATGTGACAAACACTGGTACAGATATGGACAAACAGTCAGATACTAGACTGAGAAGCATGGAGGAAAAAAAGGTTCTGAATGATGGAGGAAAACTGGAAAAGAAGGGAAGGGAAGGGAAGGTAAAGTAAAGTAAGGGAAGGTAAAGTAAGGGAAGGGAAGGGAAGGTAAAGTAAAGTAAGGGAAGGGAAGGGAAGGGCAGGTAAAGTAAGGGAAGGGAAAGGAATGAAGGGAAGAAAGTAGGGAAGGTAAAGTAAGGGAAGGGAAGTAAGGGAAGGGAAGTAAATAAGTAAGGGAAAGGAAGGGAAGGGAAAGTAAGGGGGAAGTGGGTAAAGTAAGGGAAGGGAAAGGAAGGGAAGGGAAAGTAAGGGAAGGGAAGGAAGGGAAGGGAAGGTAAAGTAGGGAAGGTAAAGTAAGGAAGGGAAGGGAAGGTAAAGTAAGGGAAGGGAAGGGTAAGTTAAGTAAGGTAAGGGAGGTAAGGAAGGTAGGGAAGGAAAGGAAGGGAAAGGGAAGGTAAGGGAAGGTAAGTAAGTGAAGGGAAGGTAAAGTAAGGGAAGGTAAGGAAGGTAAAGTAAGGGAAGGGAAGGTAAAGTAAGGGAAGGGAAGGGAAGTAAAGTAAGGGAAGGGAAAAAAAGGGAAGTGAAGGAAGGGAAGGTAAAGTAAGGGAAGGGAAGGTAAGTAAGGGAAGGGAAGGGAAGGTAAAGTAGGGAAGGAAGGGAAGGAAGGTAGTAAGGAAGGGAAGAAAGGTAAAGTAAGGGAAGGAAGGTAGGTAAGGTAAGGGAAGGGAAGGAAAGGAAGGAAGGAGGTTAAGTAAAGTTAAGATGGGTGAGATAGATATGAAAACTATAAAAAGTGATTGAAAGCTTCAGATTTTAGGTTTTTTAAGCTAAACAAATAAAACAGAAAAGTTTCAACATTTTTTTTGGTAACAACTGGTGACTTTATTACCTCTGCCAAGGAGGGGATGTTTTTGCCGACATTTGTCTGTTGTCTGTCTGTGTGTCTGTCTGTGTGCAAGATGACTCTAAAAGTTATGGACAGATTTTGGATGAAAATGTCAGGAAATGTTGATACTGGCACAAGGAAAAAATGATTACATTTTGGTGGTGATGGGGGGGGGCACTGATCTGCCTTGGCGGACATCTGCAAATGTCTAAAACCCAACTGTGATCTGTCAACACTAAATACATTTAACTGTTGACAGATCACAGTTTGGGTTTTAGATCAGATCTGAGTGAAACAGTGATGGTCAGTTATAGAAGAAGTTCAACTAAACTGTCCCCTCTGTCTGTCTGTCTGTCTGTCTGTCTGTCTGTCTGTCTGTCTGTCTGTCTGTCTGTGTCTCTCCTCTCTCTCTCTGTGCCAGCGGCGGTCTGTCCCCTCTGTCCCCTCAGTTCAGTCCACCCTCAGGCCAATGACAGTGGCATAGTGAGGATCAATACTACACACACACACACACACACACACACACCAACACACACACACACCACACACACACACACACACACACACACACACACACACAGGTCGATAAGTGGAGGACAGTCTGGGGAACAGCAGCTGTCTTCTTCTTCTTCTGGTTTAATCTTTCTGCTTCCTCATCAACACCTTTAACAGCTCATAGTTCATCATGCATCTGTCTTCATTTAGGACCAAAACAAAGAAAAACAACCCTGCACACTACACACTATATATATATACAGGGTGGGGAAGCCAAATGTTACACTGAACATTTAGTTGTTTTTTCTCAGCAGACACTACGTCATTGTTTTGAACCCAAACATATACTGATGTCATAATCATACCTAACCACTATTATCCATACCTTTCACAAACTGTTTGCCCATATGAGTAATCAGGAAAGCAAACTTCAAAGAGTGTGTGATTTGCTGAATGCACTCGTCACACCAAGGAGATTTCAAAATAGTTGGAGTGTCCATAAAGACTGTTTATAATGGAAAGAAGAGAATGACTATGAGCAAAACTATTACCAGAAAGTCTGGAAGTGGAGGAAGCAACAAAAAACGGACCAAAGCTTTTATTAAAGCTCTCAAATCCAAAATCCTAAAGGATCCAACCAAATCCATCCAGATACCAGGTACTGCCATGGCTTAACGCAAACTACCCAGATGGAAATTATGTACGGACACAGGATGGTGCTCCAGCCCACACAGCTAGAAAAATACAAGATTTCTGCAAATCCAGCTTTAGCCATTTTGGGAATCATGTTTATGTCCGCCTTCCAGCCCAGATCTAAACCCTCTGGATTCTGCTGTTTGGGGCGTTTTAGAACATGCTACCAACAGAACATCACACAGCAATGTGGACTTTCTTAAAGATACTATTAAAGAAGAATGGGAGAAGTTGTCACCCCAATATTTGAGGAACACTGCGCAAGTTTCAGGAAGCGGTGTGAAGGCAGTTATTGAGAAAGAAGGAGGACACATAGAATAAAAACATTTTCTATTGTGGACATTTCTTGTGGCAAATAAATTCTCATGACTTTCAATAAACTAATTGGTCATACACTGTCTTTCAATCCCTGCCTCAAAATATTGTACATTTTGGCTTCCCCACCCTGTACATATATATATATAGATATATATATATATATATATATATATCTATATATATATATATATATGTTTTTACTCCATGTTAGTGTATATATTAGGCCTGTAACAGTAAAAATACCGAACTGAACCATTTCAGTCCACAGCTGTTTGTTCAGTTTGGTCCACAGCTGTTTGCTCGGTTCGGTCCACAGCTGTTCGGTTCGGTCCACAGCTGTTTGTTCGGTTCGGTCACAGCTGTTTGTTTGGTTCGGTTGTTTGGTTCGGTCCACAAGCTGTTTGTTTGGTTCGGTTGTTGGTTCGGTCCACAGCTGTTGTTCGAGTTCGGTTGTTGGTTCGGTCCACAGCTGTTTGTTTGTTCGGTTGTTTGGTTCGGTCCACAGCTGTTTGTTTGTTCAGTTCGGTCCACAGCTGTTTGTTCGGTTCGGTCCACAGCTGTTTGGTTCGGTCCAGCTGTTTGTTTGTTCAGTTCGGTCTACACGCTTTTGTTCGTTCGGTCCACAGCTGTTTGTTCGGTTCGGTCCACAGCTGTTTGGTTCGGTTCCCACCGACAGCTGTTTGTTTGTTCAGTTCGGTCCACAGCTGTTTGTTCGGTTCGGTCCACAGCTGTTTGTTCGGTTCGGTTGTTTGGTTCGGTCCACAGCTGTTTGTTCGGTTCGGTTGTTTGGTTCGGTCCACAGCTGTTTGTTTGGTTCGGTTGTTTGGTTCGGTCCACAGCTGTTTTGTTTGGTTCGTTGTTTGGTTCGGTCCACAGCTGTTTGTTCGGTTCGGTCCACAGCTGTTTGGTTCGGTCCACAGCTGTTTGGTTCGGTCCACAGCTGTTTGTTTGTTCAGTTCGGTCTACAGCTGTTTGTTCGGTTCGGTCCACAGCTGTTTGTTCGGTTCGGTCCACAGCTGTTTGGTTCGGTCCACAGCTGTTTGTTTGTTCAGTTCGGTCCACAGCTGTTGTTCGGTTCGGGTCCACAGCTGTTTGTTCGGTTCGGTCCACAGCTGTTTGTTCGGTTCGGTCCACAGCTTGTTTGTTTGTTCAGTTCGGTCCACAGCTGTTTGTTCGGTTCGGTCCCACAGCTGTTTGTTCAGTTCGGTCCACAGCTGTTTGTTCGGTTCGGTCCACAGCTGTTTGTTCAGTTGGGGTCCACAGCTGTTTGTTTGTTCGGTTCGGTCCACAGCTGTTTGTTCGGTTCGGTCCACAGCTGTTTGTTCAGTTCGGTCCACAGCTGTTTGTTCGGTTCGGTCCACAGCTGTTTGTTCAGTTCGGTCCACAGCTGTTTGTTCAGTTCGGTCCACAGCTGTTTGTTCGGTTCGGTCCACAGCTGTTTGTTTGTTCAGTTCGGTCCACAGCTGTTTGTTCGGTTCGGTCCACAGCTGTTTGTTTGTTCAGTTCGGTCCACAGCTGTTTGTTCAGTTCGGGTCCACAGCTGTTTGTTCGGTTCGGTCCACAGCTGTTTGTTTGTTCAGTTCGGTCCACAGCTGTTTGTTCGGTTCGGTCCACAGCTGTTTGTTCAGTTCGGTCCACAGCTGTTTGTTCGGTTCGGTCCACAGCTGTTTGTTCGGTTCGGTCCACAGCTGAACTGAAACAGCACAGTACGATGAGAAAAAAGAAAAAGGAGCAAAAGACATCGGTCGATGTGGAACTTTAAATCCGCGCAAGTTCCACAGGGACGTATTAAAGGAGCGCACATTGACCCGAAATATGAAACAGCAGCTGATATAAGATAAAAAAAAACAAAAAACACAACAAATATGATGTGAACCTGGAAGGAAGAGACTGAAGACCCTCTGCATCAGTACAGTTTACCCTCTTGGTAATGTTTCACTTCATGTGGAATTTTTTGTTGATATTTTTCTGCATAATGTGAACTGACAGAACTGCGATTAGATTTGTGTTGTTTGTTCAAACTACCTTTCAGGGGAAAAAGTGCAAAACTAATGTTTAAAATACATTTAGTAATATTTGATTTTATTTTCTATTTGATTATAGCAGCAGAATTATATTATTCCTGTTTTTCTATATTCTATTGTCTCCAAAAATTGGGGGGGGTGTTCAGTGATAAAAACTGGTTTTATAATCTAAGTCATTATTTGTACATATTCTGATCCACTTCCCCTTGTTTTTTCGTGACAGTTTTGTTGTTCACATGTGCACAGAACAGTTTATTGAGTCCAAAAGTGTGTGTGTGACGTGTGTGTGTGTTCAGATCAGAGCTGTAGTCACTTTAGTGGATCAGTAGATTTGTATCCAAGCACTCGCATCAATTGATCAGTGACGGAGGAGTTAGCAACTGTCTGTAGTTAACAGAGCAGCCCATTGGATCACACACACACACGCGCACGCACGCACGCACGCACACACACACACACACACACACACACACCTCGTCTATAATTCATGAGGTGTATTGTGCGGATGCAGTTAACTGCCGCTTAAAAGTAATTAATTGATTTTCTTACATATCAGTTAGCAGCCGCACCAAGTGACACACACACACACACACAAACACACACACAAGGATAAAAGGCTGGCTTGCACAAGGACAAACACACACACACACAAACGTAGACAAACACAGTCCAGTTCTACCAAAGCACAAAGTCACATTCAGACACAAATATGTCTGAACACACACACACACACACACACACATTATTTAGTTATTTACACACAACTGTACTGAGAACAGAACACACAAAAACACTGCAGAAGACAAAAAAGTACCTTCATGTGGCTTTAACACCATTAAAACAAACCAAGATTTATTTATGTTTTTGTCATATAAGTGTCTAAAAATGCCTAAAACAGTGTGTTATAGTTTAAAAAGAAAAAAAAAAAACTGACTTTAATTTTTTTATCATATTTATTATGAAAACACCTGTAAATGTGCATAATGAAACTGGGTTATTTTAGTATCTGTCACTGTTCCATCTTTTTCAACACCAATAATTAAAGGTAAATGTAGACAGATTACCCCCAGGATGGACCTAATGATGACCTCAGAGGAGTGCACAAAAAAAACTATACTCTTACTCTGATCCATCCCATAATTAATGAATTTATCATCAAATACTGGGTCCAAAATTAGGACGCAGTATGGACATTAAATCACCCTAGGTGTCGTGCATTAGCTGTGTAAACGTGTGTGTGAATGTCTTCTATGGTGAATCTGTGTATCATTCGTTCTTTTCATATTCAATTGTGAATTCACAATCGGAAAACGAAAAAATGACTCATTTCATTTTTCATGTACAAATCAAAAATTAAAAATCGACTTGTTTTTCATTCTTTCGGTTGTACGCACAAACTAAAAATTAATAAATAAATAAGCAAATGGACCAAATGTACCACCTCCGTCCAGAGTTTTGGCGATTTATGGTTTTTCAATTAGGTCAGTTTTTACGAAGTGGCTACTGACACAGACTGTGGGCGTGTCTATGACCACAGAGCCAATCAGAGCCCTCGTTCTATCATTTCTAGAATGGTAACTTACAGCCTGAAACACCATGTCAGTCAGACAGTGAACATGTCCACCTGAGTCATGGAGGATGTTTAGTTCACTCTGTAACGAACTGGACTGAAACACGAAAAGCTGGGTTCAGTTCCTGGTTGGATCATTATGATTATTATATTTATTTTAAAAGATTTTCAATGGGGGGGTGGGAGGGGGTGGCGCCAATAGGTAAATCCAACACTGATACAAATCTGCCACTGGGACAACGTTCATGGTGGCAGAATTCAGACCACAGCACTGAATACACTGAACTGAAGTCACATGACACACTACCCCGCATCGAACATGTAGCTCCCCCACCTTCTCCAGCCTCCTTACAGTACATGTGTGATAAAACCCACACTTCTGCACAGGTCTAAACTCACTTCAACAGGTTCACTATCAGATCTTTACATGAAAAAAAAAGGGCTCACACCACAGGTGTTTGGGTCAGACTGCTGTGGAAGCTCCTCTGACCCTAAAAATGACTCCCATTAAATGCTCAATCTGTTCAGTTGTTTCATTTCATTGACTCCAAATGTGTTGGAACACGTTCATCTCTCAGACCAGTTGGGTTCAGAATCAGTTTGATCCAGATCAGTGGACTGATGTTGTTCACTTCTCCTCCATTCCTGTGTCTGTGTTTGTTCATTCCATCTCTGCTCAGTGCATTTGTCGTAGACCGCTCAGGCGTCCATGCACTTCAATGGGACTGAGTGGAACTGCTGGAAAAACCACTACAAACTGGACCAGCACTGGACACAGGACACCGTGTTGTCCCGCCCCCAGATGCTCGGCGTCTCTGGTGGTGAACGAGCTGTGGGCGGAGCTCGGCCGGCCGGACACTGAGCTTCCGTGCGCCGATCGGAGGACGGGTCCAAAGGCTGAATGTGGTTTGATTGACAGCTTTTTCAGATCTGCTCCTTCACTGACACAGTTCAGTTTAATACCGTCACACATTCTGCTGTGGAATCACAGAAACCAAATGAACTGTTCATTTACTGACCTGGAAGAAAACACACCACTGGACTCACTGGCTACATTTAACAGGATTTCAACATTTTCTTGTTTCAGTTCCATAATTTAATCATTTCTTGTTCAGTTTGATATGGTTTGTAGATAGTTCCATCATCAGACTGTTGGACAGGTCATACTGACTAACTCTCCAGTCCCTGGAAAAAGACGCCGACTGTGTACGATAAGGAAACTGAGCATTTTCTGAAAAATGAACGGAGGGACCAATTTATGTTTAAATAACTGGACAATTGTTTTGATGTAGAACGACAGTGAGCTTCAACTGTCTGAAAAGACGAACAGACGACTGTTCGCATGTGTGACGGTCTGGAACAGACACAGGATTCTGAGGAGATGAACACTTGTACATGTCACCGAGTGCATATATGGATATAAAATATGCATATGTATATGTATAGATGCACCCCTTCTTTCAACGTTCATAAAGTAAGTTTAAATGTGTGAAAAGCCTGTGTGTGTGTGTGTGTGTGTGTGTGTGTGCGTGTTGAATTATTCAGTCTGCTCCTGTGATGAGAGAAGAGCGTCTTATTCTGTCCAAACGAAGAATTGATTTTCTGACACAAGAATGAAGGACAGAGAGAGAGAGAGAGAGAGAGAGAGAGAGAGACAGACAGACCCAGGCTTCAGTCTGTCTTCATCATGCACACACACACACACACCCACACACCCCACACACACACAGTCAGAGTTAGTTAAAGGTTCATTCTTTCAGCACAGAAATGGAAAAATAAAAGAGAAAAAAAAGAAAGGCAATAGAGAAGCCTAAGGCGGTGTTTAGTGCAGTTTGAATGGATGAGCAGGTGCATTAGAGCAGAAATACACACACCACACACACCACACCACACACACCACACACCACACACACACACACACAGGTTTACTGCAACTATTTCAACGTCTGCATTAAAACAAGAACAAACTATGAAGAAAAACTGAGACTTAAAGGACAGAAACTGAAAGACATTTACAGGAAGAAAAGAAAGAAAAAAGACAAAAAAGAAAAAGAAATAAAGGAAATAAAGGAAAAAGAAAATAAAGACAAGAAAATAAAAGAAAGAAAGAAGACCTGGAGAAAAGTGGAAAAATAAGACAACTGTCAACTAACTGTAGTTGTGTGTCTGTTTTGGTTGTGCGTCTGTTGTGTGTCTATATTGGTTATGTGTCTTGGTTGTGTGTCTGTCCTGTTGTGTCTGTTGTGCGTCTGTCCTGTTGTGTGTCTGTTGTGCGTCTGTCCTGTTGTGTGTCTGTCCTGTTGTGTGTCTGTTGTGTGTCTGTTGTGCGTCTGTCCTGTTGTGTGTCTGTTGTGTGTGTGTCCTGTTGTGCAACTGTGCTGTCATGTCTCTGTTATGCGTCTATCCTGTTGTGCATCTGTCCTGTTGTGTGTCTGTTGTGCGTCTGTCCTGTTGTGTGTCTGTTGTGCGTCTGTCCTGTTGTGTGTCTGTTGTGCGTCTGTCCTGTTGTGTGTCTGTTGTGCGTCTGTCTGTTGTGTGTCTGTTGTGCGTCTGTCCTGTTGTGTGTCTGTTGTGCGTCTGTCTGTTGTGTGTCTGTTGTGCGTCTGTCTGTTGTGCGTCTGTTGTGCATCTGTCTGTTGTGTGTCTGTTGTGCGTCTGTCCTGTTGTGTGTCTGTTGTGCGTCTGTCCTGTTGTGTGTCTGTTGTGCGTCTGTCCTGTTGTGTGTCTGTTGTGCGTCTGTCCTGTTGTGTGTTACACTACTGTACAAATGTCTGCAGCTGTTCTGACCATCTTCATATGAATCAAAATGTCAGATTTCCAGTTTAAACTGTTCCATTCAGAGGCTGTTTTAATAATAAACACAGATCACAAACAGAAGCACTTGGACAACACAGACCTCCGCCAAGGCAGACCTGTGCCCCCCCCCCATCACCAGATCACCACTAAAATGTAATCATTTGTTCCTTGTGCCAGTATCAACATTTCCTGAAATTTTCATCCAAATTTGTCCAGAACTTTTACACTTACCTTGCACATGGACAGACAACAAATCAACGCCAACAAAACCCTACCTCCTTGGTGGAGGTAATAACCAGTACAACACAGTTTAAATGAACCAGGTTTTATCATAGAAGTGGGACAAACTACAGGTGTTTTTCTGACTATTTCTACTAATATTAGAAGTTTGTGGTATCATATGTTATCAGGAACATTTACAGATCAGTTCAGTTGATAAAAGCTCAAATTAAAACATTAACAGTAGTTTCATTTCTGGTGTAATGAGTTTCAGCTAAATTATCTGTGCTTTTATTTTGTGTTGTAAACAGAAGAGCAGGTTTTTTCACTACCTACACTTCAGTGGTTTAGTACAATCAGTTCAACAGTTGAACTGATGGAGTGTCTACATTTACTCAGTGTTGGACGTTCTTCACTCTTCCCCTTGATTCAATCATTTTCATTTAATTTCATTATCATCTGTTTCAGTTTATTTATAGAATATTTATGTGTTACCATAGGACTGTGTACGGTACCAATCTGGAGATAACATACAATTCACACTACTAGGATCACCATACCATATCATGATATATCATGAAACTGTTAAAAAGGACATTTTTTTTGGTCTCTTTTTTAAAAATGATTATTTGGGGTCAGAAACCATTATTTTAATCAAAGTATTTAACTTGTATTCATTTACATGCCAGAAGTTATTCTTAGTGCACTGTATAAAAACAAAAAAAACAAAAACAATAATATTCTGGCAGCAGGTGTGCCAAAAAATATTGTAAAATAATGGAAAATAACCATCTCATAAAAATACGGTAATGTGTAGTGACCTTCATCAGGAGGTGTTGTGATCATTTTGCTTTGTGTGTTTTTTGTTTGTTCTCATCTTCATGTAAAACTCTTCCACCCATCTTTCCCAGATCTTCCCCACAGATAGGCCTAGGCCCTGGACCAGCCCAGTCCATTTTGGTCCCAGTAGGACAAACGTTCAAGGTCACAGCAAGGTCACAACATCTACAGTTTTCCATCTGTCATCATTAAGACATTTACAAATTCATCCAAAATTCCAAACGACTCCGATTCTCCTCCAGTTGGATCCACCTGTAGCTTAGAACATCTCTTGTATGTGGAACTAAATTGTCCACATCCACTGTGGAAGTGGACTCTGTGGACATTTACACTGAACACTGAAAATCCCATTTCCCACACATTTAAAATTAGAACTCAACTAATATTGATGTGAATTGAATCTAATTGGACAGACACATGACTGGGACCAATTCAACTGTTTCTGTGTATGGAACAACCTGGAAACTGTTGGATTACCTCCGCCAAGGAGGTTCTGTTTTTTGCTGGCGATGGTCTATCTGTCTGTCTGTATGTCTGTCTGTGTGTGTCTGTTTGTGTGTCTGTATGTCTGTCTGTGTGTCTGTTTGTGTGTCTGTCTGTATGTCTGTCTGTGTGTGTCTGTTATCTGTGTCTGTTGTCTGTGTCTGTTACTTGTGTCTGTTGTCTGTGTCTGTCTGTATGTCTGTCTGTGTGTGTGTGTCTGTCTGTCTGTCTGTGTGCTAGATACTCTAAAAGTTCTGGATGGATTTGGATGAAAATTTCAGGAAATGTTGACACTGGCACAAGGAAGAAATAATAAAATTTTGGTGGTGATGGGGGTGGGGTGGGCACAGATCGGCCTTGGCGGAGGTCTGTGCTCTCCGAGTGCTTCAAGTTTAAACAGAAATAGTCGACCCACACATGCACACTGTTCGGGGTGCTTGTGGAGGTTTGCGTTCTCTGAACACTTGTTTCATACATCCAACTGCTCTCCAGGGTGTTTTTTCTCTGCTTTTTCTGTCGCGCTTTACTTTAATTTATGCTTCTTTTTACATCAAACCCGACGTGTTTCATGCCACATCAGCTGTTTTTCCACCTGATACAGGAAAATACTCGATTTTCACTGAAAAGATGCGAAATACAGAGGATTATTTCATACTTGTAACTATTCTCACCTTGGTGCAGAGGTGCGTGATGGAACCAAACAGTGTATTTGTCACTTGTGAGTTTCCACCTCACACCAGCGTCGGACCAACTTCAGTTTGATTTGACGTGTGGACGTTCCTGCAGAAAGTCCGAACCATTTACAGCCACAAAAATCAATGTCTGTCGTCCCACGGTGCAGATCATTTGTGACAGTTAGAGGAAAACAGCCAATCAGCTAGTTAACCATTCACACCCCCCAGATTTGGATATTTGGTTTAGTTTGTGTGTGTGTGTGTGTTTTGCATGCTACTAACCAGAAAATTCTGCAAGAAACATCTGAAATGCTCATCAGAGTGGAAAGCAGCAGCCAATCAGAGGCCTTTAAACCAACCACCACGGGGACACGGTCGAGTCCCAAACGAGCCGATGAATAAATCAGGAGGCGGAATTTACAATAAAGAATAGAAGGGTGCTAATGGGTACCACCACACACACACAG
>NW_021941716.1:30855-68355 GCF_902148855.1 Sphaeramia orbicularis
TAAAGAGAAAAGGGCAGATGGAGATGGAGGAAAAAGGTGGAGGATGATTCCCTCTGTCTGTAATTATGTTTGCATAGTTGTACATTTTAGTTCTTTTTAAGTTTTTTTTTACTCTGTCCTGTTTGAACCCTGGCTCTGTGTGGCTTACATTTCAGATTCTTACATCTTCTTGTCCACAACAAAATTGACCCTTGGGTTCAAATAAAGGCCCCCCCCCCCAGTCCCTTTGTGTAAGTGTGTGTGTGTGTGTGTGTGTGTTGTGTCTCATTTGTCCAGCTGTGATCCCTGGGTCACATTTGGAAGCCTGGGAATAAGAACAGACATCCGACTGTCTGTGTGTATGTCTGTCTGTGTCTGTCTGTGTGTTTGTGTGTGTGTGTTTGTGTGTGTGTGTGTGTGTGTGTGTGTGTGTGTGTGTGTGTGTCCGTCTTTCCTCTCTAAAGCCACACACTAGGGTTGTGAGTCTTAGTTTTCAGGCTGATGTGATATGCATCTCGATACATCATCTCTGATCCCATACATTATAGATACGTGTTTGGCATCTCAGAATACGATACGATTCACACCCAAACCACGATACAGAGCAATTAAGCACATTCTGATTGAACACATTCATTCTGGTAAAAAAATATAATAAATATGCAGTGCAATTCAATGAGTTTGATTATTTATTTATTAAATCAGACCATGACTGTTTCCAAAGTGTCTTCAGTTTCAGAACACGTGCCTCACATTCAGTCAGTGAAACAGTTCAGACTTTGTTTCCAGTCGTTTCTCTGTTTGTTTCTAACTCAACTTCTGACTCCTTCACTGAATGCATTTGTAATGAAATGTATTTATACTGAAGGTAAAACAGAAAAAGGTTCTGTCACTGTAAGAGACACCTGTGCAAGGTATTATGGGATGTACTGTTGGATCTGTATGACACTGTTTAAGGAAGTATCTGTGGTGTGTACTGCAGTATCTGTGGTGTGTACTGCAGTATCTGTGGTGTGTACTGCAGTATCTGTAGTGTGTACTGCAGTATCTGTGGTGTGTACTGCAGTATCTGTGGTGTGTACTGCAGTATCTGTAGTGTGTACTGCAGTATCTGTGGTGTGTACTGCAGTATCTGTAGTGTGTACTGCAGTATCTGTGGTGTGTACTGCAGTATCTGTAGTGTGTACTGCAGTATCTGTGGTGTGTACTGCAGTATCTGTGGTGTGTACTGCAGTATCTGTAGTGTGTACTGCAGTATCTGTGGTGTGTACTGCAGTATCTGTGGTGTGTACTGCAGTATCTGTGGTGTGTACTGCAGTATCTGTAGTGTGTACTGCAGTATCTGTCGCATGTACTGCAGTATTCAGTCCAGCTGATCTAGTAAAAGTAGCCGTTCATAATCCACATGTGTTCTCCTCCTTCTGTGTCTGTTACGTTCACATACACACAGTACAGGATTCATCTGCACATGCTCAGTCCGTCCACACAGTACAGGATTCATCTGCACATGCTCAGTCCGTCCACACAGTACAGGATTCATCTGCACATGCTCAGTCCGTCCACACAGTACAGGATTCATCTGCACATGCTCAGTCCGTCCACACATGCTCAGTCCATCCACACAGTACAGGATTCATCTGCACATGCTCAGTCCGTCCACACAGCTCAGACTGTTTGTGTACAGTGTACACATCTGTGAATCCACGGCGTACGTTAACGTGGGTCTGAAGGAAAGAAAACCTTTACCCAAACAAACACTTTTAAATGACAGTACAAATATATTCTATTGAACGCATCGAGTTTTATCGACACAAACATTCAATATCTGATGCATCACGATATCATTCCAAACTTTTCATTCACTCTCAGCTTCTGTACCGATGAACTGGGATCACAGACGCACGTGTCAGCGAGACGATGCGTATCAGATCATCTTCCCATCCCTAATACAGACACAAACACGCAAACACATAATATGCACACACACACACACATAAATGCACACACACACACACCATACAGTCGGTCCTTGCTGTTTGATCTGTACCTCCCACTGTAAAAAATGTCTGCTGTCAGCTGTTGGTTTTTATCTCAGATTCCCATCATTCAGTTGGTTTCATCATAGTGTTTTTTTTTTTTTTTTAATCAAAGACAGATTTGTGGATTTGATCGTCGAGGAACTGATGTGGTCAACTCCAACACTTTACAAATATAATTTCACAGATTGCATCAAATCAGAGGTAAACAACATTAGGAGATTTTTTATAGTTCTTTCTGACAGTATGCTCATTTTTTACAGCGTCTCTCTCCTCCTGGTCTCCACCTTTAGTCAGAGCAGGAAGTTGAAGCTTGAATTAAAGCTCCCTTCATTTCCTCTGGTCTTTTTCGTCCCTTTTCCTCTGTCTCCTCGCTCTCTCTCGCTCTCTCTCTCACTCTCTCGCTCTCTCTCTCTCTCTCTCTCTCTCTCCCCTCTCTCTGGTGTCACATGGATCAGGTGTGGTTGTCATGACTGCACATGCATCCCATCATACACTCAGAGTTTTAAAACTGTGGTGTTTGAGTGTTCCACACATGACCCAGTCTGATCTGGAGTGGGTCAGACCAGAAACAGACAAATAGAACCTGTAAATAAGGACTGATCTGGGTTTTAGAGTCCAGAAATGGACATTTACTTTTGAAAATATTCACTTTTTGCACCAAAACTGGAGGACTGGATAAAGGTTTTGATGACATCTATCGGACGGAGACGTTGATTCAGACAGATTCACTAATTATTGGAAAAACTGGGTTGATTTCTTAAAATTATTCAGAGCTGATTTTACTTGATAACAGTACCGTTCATATAGACCCATGGAAACCATTAGTTTGGTCTTTTTGTTCATTGTGCTACTTATTTATGTTTATTTTTGTTCATTTTCTCATCCATTTTGGTCAGTTTTTAATCATTTTGGTCAGTTTATATTCATTTTATCTCATATTGTCCATTTTTCATTGATTTTGCTGCTTGTGTTTGTGCATTTTTGTCCATTTTTCCATATTTTGTTAAATTTTACTTGTTTTGTTCATTATTTTTATTCAGTTTTTTTTTGCTTCTATCTATCTATCTATCTATCTATCTATCTATCTATCTATCTATCTATCTATCTATCTATCTATCTATCTATCTATCTATCTATCTATCTATCTATCTATCTATCTATCTATCTATCTATCTATCCTTCGTTTTCTCTCTCACCACACTTCCTCCAAAGTTTCCAAAACGCTGATGGCGCTGAGCGAAAACCGCCAACAGTGAACATCCATCTGTGGATCGATGAACGCTCCGTCGCTCCTGCTCTTGTGTTTTTTTTTTTTTTTTTCGTGTCCTGGATCCTGGTCCTGTTCGTCGTTGGTTCCCTTCAGTCTTTAATGGTCCAGACGGTGGTTCGTGTCTGTAGGTTTTAATGGGACGGGTCCCTTCAGTCCTGTGGTTAACGAAGACGTCGTGCATACACCGTCCTCCCCCCTTTTCCCTTTTTCCTCACCCCTCCTCACCCTCTTGTCTTCCCTCCATCCCCATTTGTCGCCACATTGTGGTTAACAAGTGGATGCAGATGTCGTCTTTTACGGCTGTGTGTGTGTGTGGTGGTACCCATTAGCACCCTTCTATTCTTTATTGTAAATTCCGCCTCCTGATTTATTCATCGGCTCGTTTGGGACTCGACCGTGTCCCCGTGTGGTTGGTTTAAAGGCCTCTGATTGGCTGCTGCTTTCCACTCTGATGAGCATTTCAGATGTTTCTTGCAGAATTTTCTGGTTAGTTAGCATGCAAACACACACACACACACACACAAACTAAACCAAATATCCAAATCCTGGGGGGTGTGAATGGTTAACTAGCTGATTGGCTGTTTTTCCTCTAACTGTCACAAATGATCTGCACCGTGGACGACAGACATTGATTTTTGTGGCTGTAAATGGTTCGGACTTTCTGCAGGAACGTCCACACGTCAAATCAAACTGAAGTTGGTCCGACCGCTGGTGTGAGGTGGAAACTCACAAGTGACAAATACACTGTTTGGTTCCATCACGCACCTCTGCACCAAGGTGAGAATAGTTACAAGTATGAAATAATCCTCTGTATTTCGCATCTTTTCAGTGAAAATCGAGTATTTTCCTGTATCAGGTGGAAAAACAGCTGATGTGGCATGAAACACGTCGGGTTCTGATGTAAAAAGAAGCATAAATTAAAGTAAAGCGCGACAGAAAAAGCAGAAAAAACACCCTGGAGAGCAGTTGGATGTATGAAACAAGTGTTCAGAGAACGCAAACCTCCACCAAGCACCCCGAACAGTGTGCATGTGTGGGTCGACTATTTCTGTTTAAACTTGAAGCACTCGGAGAGCACAGACCTCCGCCAAGGCCGATCTGTGCCCACCCCACCCCCCATCACCACCAAAATTTTATTATTTCTTCCTTGTGCCAGTGTCAACATTTCCTGAAATTTTCATCCAAATCCATCCAGAACTTTTAGAGTTATCTAGCACACAGACAGACAGACAGACACACACACACAGACAGACATACAGACAGACACAGACAGACAGACACACAGACAGACACAGACATACATACAGACAGACACACACAAACAGACACACACAGACAGACATACAGACAGACAGACAGACACACACACACAGACAGACATACAGACAGACACAGACAGACAGACACACAGACAGACACAGACATACATACAGACAGACACACACAAACAGACACACACAGACAGACATACAGACAGACACACAAACAGACACACACAGACAGACATACAGACACACAAACAGACACACACAGACAGACATACAGACACACAAACAGACACACACAGACAGACATACAGACACACAAACAGACACACACAGACAGACATACAGACACACAAACAGACACACACAGACAGACATACAGACAGACAGATAGACCATCGCCAGCAAAAACAGAACCTCCTTGGCGGAGGTAATCCAACAGTTTCCAGGTTGTTCCATACACAGAAACAGTTGAATCTGGTCCCAGGCATGTGTCTGTCCAATTAGATTCAATTCACATCAATATTAGTTGAGTTCTAATTTTAAATGTGTGGGAAATGGGATTTTCAGTGTTCAGTGTAAATGTCCACAGAGTCCACATTCCACAGTGGATGTGGACAATTTAGTTCCACATACAAGAGATTGTTCTAAGCTACAGGTGGATCCAACTGGAGGAGAATCAGAGTCGTTTGGAATTTTGGATGAATTTTGTAAAATGTCTCAATGATGACAGATGGAAAACTGTAGATGTTGTGACCTTGCTGTGACCTTGAACTTTGTCCTACTGGGACCAAAATGGACTGGGTTGGTCCCAGGGCCTAGGCCTATCTGTGGGGAAGATCTGGGAAAGATGGGTGGAAGAGTTTTACACTGAAGATGAGAACAAACAAACAAACACACAAAGCAAAATGATCACAACACCTCCTGATGAAGGTCACTACACATTACCGTATTTTTATGAGATGGTTATTTTCCATTATTTTACAATATTTTTTTGGCACACCTGCTGCCAGAATATTATTGTTTTTTTGGTTTTTTTTGTTTTTTTTATACAGTGCACTAAGAATAACTTCTGGCATGTAAATGAATACAAGTTAAATACTTTTGATTAAAATAATGGTTTCTGACCCCCCAAATAATCATTTTTAAAAAAGAGACCAAAAAAATGTCCTTTTTAACAGTTTCATGATATATCATGATATATGGTATGGTGATCCTAGTAGTGTGAATTGTATGTTATCTCCAGATTGGTACCCGTACACAGTCCTACTGGTAACACATAAATATTCTATAAATAAACTGAAACAGATGATAATGAAATTAAATGAAAATGATTGAATCAAGGGGAAGAGTGAAGAACGTCCAACACTGAGTAAATGTAGACACTCCATCAGTTCAACTGTTGAACTGATTGTACTAAACCACTGAAGTGTAGGTAGTGAAAAAACCTGCTCTTTCTGTTTACAACACAAAATAAAAGCACAGATAATTTAGCTGAAACTCATTTACACCAGAAATGAAACTACTGTTAATGTTTTTAATTTGAGCTTTTATCAACTGAACTGATCTGTAAATGTTCCTGATAACATATGATACCACAAACTTCTAATATTAGTAGAAATAGTCAGAAAAACACCTGTAGTTTGTCCCACTTCTATGATAAAACCTGGTTCATTTAAACTGTGTTGTACTGGTTATTACCTCCACCAAGGAGGTAGGGTTTTGTTGGCGTTGATTTGTTTGTCTGTCCATGTGCAAGGTAAGTGTAAAAGTTCTGGACAAATTTGGATGAAAATTTCAGGAAATGTTGATACTGGCACAAGGAACAAATGATTACATTTTAGTGGTGATCTGGTGATGGGGGGGGGCACAGGTCTGCCTTGGCGGAGGTCTGTGTTGTCCAAGTGCTTCTGTAGTTTGTGATCTGTGTTTATTATTAAAACAGCCTCTGAATGGAACAGTTTAAACTGGAAATCTGACATTTTGATTCATATGAAGATGGTCAGAACAGCTGCAGACATTTGTACAGTAGTGTAACACACAACAGGACAGACGCACAACAGACACACAACAGGACAGACGCACAACAGACACACAACAGGACAGACGCACAACAGACACACAACAGGACAGACACACAACAGACACACAACAGGACAGACGCACAACAGACACACAACAGGACAGACACACAACAGACACACAACAGGACAGACGCACAACAGACACACAACAGGACAGACGCACAACAGACACACAACAGGACAGACGCACAACAGACACACAACAGGACAGATGCACAACAGGATAGACGCATAACAGAGACATGACAGCACAGTTGCACAACAGGACAGACACACAACAGACACACAACAGGACAGACGCACAACAGACACACAACAGACACACAACAGGACAGACACACAACAGGACAGACGCACAACAGACACACAACAGGACAGACGCACAACAGACACACAACAGGACAGACACACAACCAAGACACATAACCAATATAGACACACAACAGACGCACAACCAAAACAGACACACAACTACAGTTAGTTGACAGTTGTCTTATTTTTCCACTTTTCTCCAGGTCTTTCTTTTCTTTCTTTTTATTTTCTTTGTCTTTATTTTCTTTTTCCTTTATTTCCTTTATTTTCTTTTTTCTTTTTTGTCTTTTTTCTTTCTTTTCTTCCTGTAAATGTCTTTCAGTTTCCTGTCCTTTAAGTCTCAGTTTTTCTTCATAGTTTGTTCTTGTTTTAATGCAGACGTTGAAATAGTTGCAGTAAACCTGTGTGTGTGTGTGTGTGTGTGTGTGTGTGTGTGTGTGTGTGTGTGTGTGTATTTCTGCTCTAATGCACCTGCTCATCCATTCAAACTGCACTAAACACCGCCTTAGGCTCTTCTCTATTGCCTTTCTTTTTTTTTCTCTTTTTATTTTTCCATTTCTGTGCTGAAAGAATGAACCTTTAACTAACTCTGACTGTGTGTGTGTGTGTGTGTGTGTGTGTGTGTGTGTGTGTGCATGATTGAAGACAGACTGAAGCCTGGGTCTGTCTGTCTCTCTCTCTCTCTCTCTCTCTCTCTCTCTGTCCTTCATTTCTTGTGTCAGAAAATCAATTCTTCGTTTGGACAGAATAAGACGCTCTTCTCTCATCACAGGAGCAGACTGAATAATTCAACACGCACACACACACACACACACACACACACACACACACACACACAGGCTTTTCACACATTTAAACTTACTTTATGAACGTTGAAAAGAAGGGGTGCATCTATACATATATACATATGCATATTTATATCCATATATGCACTGGTGACATGTACAGTTTTCATCTCCTCAGAATCCTGTGTCTGTTCCAGACCGTCACACATGCGAACAGTCGTCTGTTCGTCTTTCAGACAGTTGAAGCTCACTGTCGTCTTACATCAAAAAAATTGTCCAGTTATTTAAACATAAATTGGTCCCTCCGTTCATTTTTCAGAAAATGCTCAGTTTCCTTATCGTACACAGTCGGCGTCTTTTCCAGGGACTGGAGAGTTAGTTCAGTCTGACCTGTCCAACAGTCTGACTGATGGAACTATCTACAAACCATATGAAACTGAACAAGAAATGATTAAATTATGGAACTGAAACAAGAAAATGTTGAAATCCTGTTAAATGTAGCCCAGTGAGTCCAGTGGTTGTGTTTTCTTCCAGGTCAGTAAATGAACAGTTCATTTGGTTTCTGTGATTCCACAGCAGAATGTGTGACGGTATTAAACTGAACTGTGTCAGTGAAGGAGCAGATCTGAAAACAGCTGTCAATCAAACCACATTCAGCCTTTGGACCCGTCCTCCGATCGGCGCACGGAAGCTCAGTGTCCGGCCCGGCCGAGCTCCGCCCACAGCTCCGTTCACCCCCAGAGACGCCGAGCATCTGGGGGCGGGACAACACGGTGTCCTGTGTCCAGTGCTGGTCCAGTTTGTAGTGGTTTTTCCAGCAGTTCCACTCAGTCCCATTGAAGTGCATGGACGCTGAGCGTCTACGACAAATGCACTGAGCAGAGATGGAATGAACAAACACAGACACAGGAATGGAGGAGAAGTGAACAACATCCAGTCCACTGATCTGGGATCAAACTGATTCTGAACCAACTGGTCTGAGAGATGAACGTGTTCCAACACATTTGGAGTGAATGAAATGAAAACAACTGAACAGATTTGAGCATTTAATGGGAGTCATGTTAGGGTCAGAGGAGCTTCCACTGCAGTCTGACACAAACACCTGTGGTGTGAGCCCTTTTTTTTTCATGTAAAGATCTGATAGTGAAACCTGTTGAAGTGAGTTTAGACCTGTGCAGAAGTGTGGGTTTATCACACATGTACTGTAAGGAGGCTGGAGAAGGTGGGCGGAGCTACATGTTCGATGCGGTAGTGTGTCATGTGACTTCAGTTCAGTGTATTCAGTGCTGTGGTCTGAATTCTGCACCATGAACGTTGTCCCAGTGGCAGATTTGTATCAGTGTTGGATTTACCTATTGGCGCCACCCCCTCCCACCCCCCCATTTGAAAATCTTTTAAAATAAAATAATAATAATAATAATGATCCAACCAGGAACTGAACCCAGCTTTTCTGTGTTTCAGTCCAGTTCGTTACAGAGTGAACTAAACATCCTCCATGACTCAGGTGGACATGTTCACTGTCTGACTGACATGGTGTTTCAGGCTGTAAGTTACCATTCTAGAAATGATAGAACGAGGGCTCTGATTGGCTCTGTGGTCATAGACACGCCCACAGTTCTGTGTCAGTAGCCACTTCGTAAAAACTGACCTAATTGAAAAAACATAAATCGCCAAAACTCTGGACGGAGGTGGTACATTTGGTCCATTTGCTTATTTATTTATTAATTTTTAGTTTGTGCGTACAACCGAAAGAATGAAAAACAAGTCGATTTTTAATTTTTGATTTGTACATGAAAAATGAAATGAGTCATTTTTTCGTTTTCCGATTGTGAATTCACAATTGAATATGAAAAGAACGAATGATACACAGATTCACCATAGAAGACATTCACACACACGTTTACACAGCTAATGCACGACACCTAGGGTGATTTAATGTCCATACTTGCGTCCTAATTTTGGACCCAGTATTTGATGATAAATTCATTAATTATGGGATGGATCAGAGTAAGAGTATAGTTTTTTTTGTGCACTCCTCTGAGGTCATCATTAGGTCCATCCTGGGGTAAATCTGTCTACATTTACCTTTAATTATTGGGTTGAAAAAGATGGAACAGTGACAGATACTAAAATAAACCCAGTTTCATTATGCACATTTACAGGTGTTTTCATAATAAATATGATAAAAAAATTAAAGTCAGTTTTTTTTTTTTTCTTTTTAAACTATAACACACTGTTTTAGGCATTTTTAGACACTTATATGACAAAAACATAAATAAATCTTGGTTTGTTTTAATGGTGTTAAAGCCACATGAAGGTACTTTTTTGTCTTCTGCAGTGTTTTTGTGTGTTCTGTTCTCAGTACAGTTGTGTGTAAATAACTAAATAATGTGTGTGTGTGTGTGTGTGTGTGTGTGTGTGTTCAGACATATTTGTGTCTGAATGTGACTTTGTGCTTTGGTAGAACTGGACTGTGTTTGTCTACGTTTGTGTGTGTGTGTGTTTGTCCTTGTGCAAGCCAGCCTTTTATCCTTGTGTGTGTGTGTGTGTGTGTTTGTGTGTGTGTGTGTGTGTCACTTGGTGCGGCTGCTAACTGATATGTAAGAAAATCAATTAATTACTTTTAAGCGGCAGTTAACTGCATCCGCACAATACACCTCATGAATTATAGACGAGGTGTGTGTGTGTGTGTGTGTGTGTGTGTGTGCGTGCGTGCGTGCGTGCGCGTGTGTGTGTGTGATCCAATGGGCTGCTCTGTTAACTACAGACAGTTGCTAACTCCTCCGTCACTGATCAATTGATGCGAGTGCTTGGATACAAATCTACTGATCCACTAAAGTGACTACAGCTCTGATCTGAACACACACACACGTCACACACACACTTTTGGACTCAATAAAACTGTTCTGTGCACATGTGAACAACAAAACTGTCACGAAAAAAACAAGGGGAAGTGGATCAGAATATGTACAAATAATGACTTAGATTATAAAAACCAGTTTTTATCACTGAACACCCCCCCCAATTTTTGGAGACAATAGAATATAGAAAAACAGGAATAATATAATTCTGCTGCTATAAATCAAATAGAAAATAAAATCAAATATTACTAAATGTATTTTAAACATTAGTTTTGCACTTTTCCCTGAAAGGTAGTTTTGAACAAACAACACAAATCTAATCGCAGTTCTGTCAGTTCACATTATGCAGAAAAATATCAACAAAAAAATTCCACATGAAGTGAAACATTACCAAGAGGGTCAACTGTACTGATGGCAGAGGGTCTTCAGTCTCTTCCTTCCAGGTTCACATCATATTTGTTGTTGTTTTTGTTTTTTTATCTTATATCAGCTGCTGTTTCATATTTCGGGTCAATGTGCGCTCCTTTAATACGTCCCTGTGGAACTTGCGCGGATTTAAAGTTCCACATCGACCGATGTCTTTTGCTCCTTTTTCTTTTTTCTCATCGTACTGTGCTGTTTCAGTTCAGCTGTGGACCGAACCGAACAAACAGCTGTGGACCGAACCGAACAAACAGCTGTGGACCGAACTGAACAAACAGCTGTGGACCGAACTGAACAAACAGCTGTGGACTGAACTGAACAAACAAACAGCTGTGGACCGAACCGAACAAACAGCTGTGGACCGAACTGAACAAACAGCTGTGGACTGAACTGAACAAACAAACAGCTGTGGACCGAACCGAACAAACAGCTGTGGACCGAACCGAACAAACAGCTGTGGACCGAACTGAACAAACAGCTGTGGACCGAACTGAACAAACAAACAGCTGTGGACCGAACCGAACAAACAGCTGTGGACCGAACTGAACAAACAAACAGCTGTGGACCGAACCGAACAAACAGCTGTGGACCGAACTGAACAAACAGCTGTGGACCGAACTGAACAAACAAACAGCTGTGGACCGAACCGAACAAACAGCTGTGGACCGAACTGAACAAACAGCTGTGGACCGAACTGAACAAACAAACAGCTGTGGACCGAACCGAACAAACAGCTGTGGACCGAACTGAACAAACAGCTGTGGACCGAACTGAACAAACAGCTGTGGACCGAACCGAACAAACAGCTGTGGACCGAACTGAACAAACAAACAGCTGTGGACCGAACTGAACAAACAGCTGTGGACCGAACTGAACAAACAACAGCTGTGGACCGAACCGAACAAACAGCTGTGGACCGAACCGAACAAACAGCTGTGGACCGAACTGAACAAACAAACAGCTGTGGACCGAACCGAACAAACAGCTGTGGACCGAACCGAACAAACAGCTGTGGACCGAACCGAACAAACAGCTGTGGACCGAACTGAACAAACAAACAGCTGTGGACCGAACCGAACAAACAGCTGTGGACCGAACCAAACAGCTGTGGACCGAACCGAACAAACAGCTGTGGACCGAACTGAACAAACAAACAGCTGTGGACCGAACCAAACAGCTGTGGACCGAACCGAACAAACAGCTGTGGACCGAACCGAACAAACAGCTGTGGACCGAACTGAACAAACAAACAGCTGTGGACCGAACCGAACAAACAGCTGTAGACCGAACTGAACAAACAAACAGCTGTGGACCGAACCAAACAGCTGTGGACCGAACCAAACAGCTGTGGACCGAACCGAACAAACAGCTGTGGACCGAACCAAACAACCGAACCAAACAAACAGCTGTGGACCGAACCAAACAACCGAACCGAACAAACAGCTGTGGACCGAACCAAACAACCGAACCGAACAAACAGCTGTGGACCGAACTGAACAAACAAACAGCTGTGGACCGAACCAAACAGCTGTGGACCGAACCGAACAAACAGCTGTGGACCGAACCGAACAAACAGCTGTAGACCGAACTGAACAAACAAACAGCTGTGGACCGAACAAACAGCTGTGGACCGAACCGAACAAACAGCTGTAGACCGAACTGAACAAACAAACAGCTGTGGACCGAACCAAACAACCGAACCAAACAAACAGCTGTGGACCGAACCAAACAACCGAACCGAACAAACAGCTGTGGACCGAACCAAACAACCGAACCAAACAAACAGCTGTGGACCGAACCAAACAACCGAACCAAACAAACAGCTGTGGACCGAACCGAACAAACAGCTGTGGACCGAACCGAACAGCTGTGGACCGAACCGAGCAAACAGCTGTGGACCAAACTGAACAAACAGCTGTGGACTGAAATGGTTCAGTTCGGTATGTGTACTGTTACAGGCCTAATATATACACTAACATGGAGTAAAAACATATATATATATATATATATATATATATATATATATATATATATATATATATATATATATGTACAGGGTGGGGAAGCAAAATGTACAATATTTTGAGGCAGGGATTGAAAGACAGTGTATGACCAATTAGTTTATTGAAAGTCATGAGAATTTATTTGCCACAAGAAAATGTCCACAATAGAAAATGTTTTTATTCTATGTGTCCTCCTTCTTTCTCAATAACTGCCTTCACACGCTTCCTGAAACTTGCGCAAGTGTTCCTCAAATATTGGGGTGACAACTTCTCCCATTCTTCTTTAATAGTATCTTTAAGAAAGTCCACATTGCTGTGTGATGTTCTGTTGGTAGCATGTTCTAAAACGCCCCAAACAGCAGAATCCAGAGGGTTTAGATCTGGGCTGGAAGGCGGACATAAACATGATTCCCAAAAATGGCTAAAGCTGGATTTGCAGAAATCTTGTATTTTTCTAGCTGTGTGGGCTGGAGCACCATCCTGTGTCCGTACATAATTTCCATCTGGGTAGTTTGCGTTAAGCCATGGCAGTACCTGGTATCTGGATGGATTTGGTTGGATCCTTTAGGATTTTGGATTTGAGAGCTTTAATAAAAGCTTTGGTCCGTTTTTTGTTGCTTCCTCCACTTCCAGACTTTCTGGTAATAGTTTTGCTCATAGTCATTCTCTTCTTTCCATTATAAACAGTCTTTATGGACACTCCAACTATTTTTGAAATCTCCTTTGGTGTGACGAGTGCATTCAGCAAATCACACACTCTTTGACGTTTGCTTTCCTGATTACTCATATGGGCAAAAGTTTGTGAAAAGGTATGGATAATAGTGTTAGGTATGATTATGACATCAGTATATGTTTGGGTTCAAAACAACTGACGTAGTGTCTGCTGAGAAAAAACAACTAAATGTTCAGTGTACATTTGGCTTCCCCACCCTGTATATATATATAGTGTGTAGTGTGCAGGGTTGTTTTCTTTGTTTTGGTCCTAAATGAAGACAGATGCATGATGAACTATGAGCTGTTAAAGGTGTTGATGAGGAAGCAGAAAGATTAAACCAGAAGAAGAAGAAGACAGCTGCTGTTCCCCAGACTGTCCTCCACTTATCGACCTGTGTGTGTGTGTGTGTGTGTGTGTGTGTGTGTGTGTGTGTGTGTAGTATTGATCCTCACTATGCCACTGTCATTGGCCTGAGGGTGGACTGAACTGAGGGGACAGAGGGGACAGACCGCCGCTGGCACAGAGAGAGAGAGAGAGAGAGAGGAGAGACACAGACAGACAGACAGACAGACAGACAGACAGAGGGGACAGTTTAGTTGAACTTCTTCTATAACTGACCATCACTGTTTCACTCAGATCTGATCTAAAACCCAAACTGTGATCTGTCAACAGTTAAATGTATTTAAGTGTTGACAGATCACAGTTTGGGTTTTAGACATTTGCAGATGTCCGCCAAGGCAGATCAGTGCCCCCCCCCATCACCACCAAAATGTAATCATTTTTTCCTTGTGCCAGTATCAACATTTCCTGACATTTTCATCCAAATCTGTCCATAACTTTTAGAGTCATCTTGCACACAGACAGACACACAGACAGACACACAGACAAATGTCGGCAAAAACATCCCCTCCTTGGCAGAGGTAATAAAGTCACCAGTTCTGTTACCAAACAAAAATGTTGAACTTTTTCTGTTTTTATTTGTTTAGCTTAAAAAACCTAAAATCTGAAGCTTTCAATCACTTTTTATAGTTTTCATATCTTATCTCACCCTATCTTAACTTTACTTAACCTTCCCTTTCCTTCCCTTTCCTTCCCTTCCCTTACCTTACCTTACCTTCCCTTCCCTTACTTTACCTTTCCTTCCCTTCCCTTACTTTACCTTCCCTTCCCTTCCCTTCCCTTACTTTACCTTCCCTTCCCTTCCCTTACTTTACCTTCCCTTCCCTTACTTTACCTTCCCTTACCTTCCCTTCCCTTTCCTTCTCTTCCCTTCCCTTCCCTTACCTTCCCTTACCTTCCCTTACCTTACCTTACTTTACCTTCCCTTCCCTTCCCTTACTTTACCTTCCCTTCCCTTACTTTACCTTCCCTTACCTTCCCTTACTTTACCTTCCCTTCCCTTACTTTACCTTCCCTTACCTTCCCTTCCCTTTCCTTCTCTTCCCTTCCCTTCCCTTACCTTCCCTTACCTTCCCTTACCTTACCTTACTTTACCTTCCCTTCCCTTCCCTTACTTTACCTTCCCTTCCCTTCCCTTACTTTACCTTCCCTTACTTTACCTTCCCTTCCCTTCCCTTCCCTTCCCTTCCCTTACTTTCCCTTCCCTTCCTTTCCCTTCCCTTACTTTACCTTCCCTTCCCTTACTTTCCCTTCCCTTACTTTACCTTCCCTTACTTTACCTTCCCTTCCCTTCCTTTCCCTTCCCTTACTTTACTTTCCCTTCCCTTCCCTTCCCTTCCCTTCCCTTCCCTTACTTTACTTTACCTTCCCTTCCCTTCCCTTACTTTACCTTCCCTTACTTTACTTTACCTTCCCTTCCCTTCCCTTATTTTCCAGTTTTCCTCCATCATTCAGAACCTTTTTTTCCTCCATGCTTCTCAGTCTAGTATCTGACTGTTTGTCCATATCTGTACCAGTGTTTGTCACATTTGGGTTTGACATTCAAATATGCAGCAACCACTGATTCTGCTGTTTGTACCAGAACCACACCACAGCGGCTTATCATGAACACACACACACACACACACACACACACACACACCTCACTCACTCAGACCAGTGTGGCTCACCATAACCCATGACACACAGACACACTGTGGGTCTGAGGGTGCACACACACACACACACACACACACACACACACACACACACACACACTGTGGGAAATCTGTGGGAATGTCACCTGCCAAAGGGAATGTAGGAGAGACACACTGTTCACCATTATATGTGTGTGTGTGTGTGTGTGTGTGTGTGTGTGTGTGTGTGTGTGTGTGAATCATCCCAAATGCAGTTAATCATGTACAAACACATAATTAGTCCTGGGTATCATGGCCAATTTCCATAATCGATTCGATTTTGATTCATAAGGTTCTGAATCGATTAATCATGATTCAATTCCATTCAATCCAATATCGATTCAATTCAGTATTAATTGATTGATTCAGATTAATTTAGTGATACCAAAGTACAATTTTGAGTTGTAACCTGATTATTTGACAACTGCAGTCATCCAACACATCAATACTGGGATCAATACTGATATTTGAAAGGAAATAAATCTGACATTTCAGCAGAAGGAGCTGAATCTGCTGTGAAATAATGAACATGTTTCTACAGCGGCTCAGAACCGACTTCTTTGTCATCTTTATCTGTTTTATGGCTGGAGGCTTCTACTCACTGGGAGGGGGGGGCTCCATGATTGGGGGGGGGGGGGGGGGGCAGTTTAGCGGTTGGACGTTGTTGCTTCACTGTTCATCCAAGTTATTATTTCAAGAATGAGCAGCTTCTGCGACTCTCCTCAGAGAACCTCCAGGTGGACGGTTCCTTCACACTGTGGGTTCCAGATTGACTTGAGTCCTCTGCGTCTTTTCCACGCCAGAGCCGTCTTCCTCAGGGAATCGATTTTTTTACCCAACCCTACACATAATATTTGAATATTTTCAATATGATTTATTTTTTTATTTATCTTTATTTATTCTGGAAAACCTCATTGAGATTCAAATTCTGTTTTTCCAGAGTGTCCATGTCAGGACGGACAGCAGTACATTAAATATTTACAGATGCAAACTTTCAGACAGGAAAACAAAAACAAGTTTAAATACATAAAAAAAGCACAAAATCAAGTCAACCCTTCCAAAGTCAACAGGATGCAGATACAGATCTGCTGACCCTCCTGTCCATCTGCTAAAGCTCCTTCTACTCTGACATTTAGATTTGATCGACAGGTTCATTTCATTTCATTTTATATTTATTTTTTTTATTTTTTATTTCTTTTCTTTCATATTTATTCATACAGTTCAGAGCTGTCAGACTCCTTTGAGTTCAGCCCAGTATGGTCTCAGATATTTCAGAACCAGTGAAATAAGAACAGTGACTCTGTTTGAGTGTAAAAAAAAGTCCAATTACATGAAAATATTTACATTTACTAACTATCCTTTAACAAACTGTGAATAAACTGAACAAATATGAACAACCTGAAATGTGTGAAGTGGAACTGGACTGATACTGTAGATGATACTAAAGATGAACTCGTTTTTCTGAATACAGTTAAAGGTGAACTCGTTTTTCTGAATACAGTTAGATGAACTCGTTTTTCTGAATACAGTTAAAGGTGAACTCGTTTTTCTGAATACAGTTAAAGGTGAACTCGTTTTTCTGAATACAGTTAAAGATGAACTCGTTTTTCTGAATACAGTTAAAGGTGAACTCGTTTTTCTGAATACAGTTAAAGGTGAACTCGTTTTTTCTGAATACAGTTAAAGGTGAACTCGTTTTTCTGAATACAGTTAAAGGTGAACTCGTTTTTCTGAATACAGTTAAAGATGAACTCGTTTTTCTGAATACAGTTAAAGGTGAACTCGTTTTTCTGAATACAGTTAAAGGTGAACTCGTTTTTCTGAATACAGTTAAAGATGAACTCGTTTTTCTGAATACAGTTAAAGGTGAACTCGTTTTTCTGAATACAGTTAAAGGTGAACTCGTTTTTCTGAATACAGTTAAAGGTGAACTCGTTTTTCTGAATACAGTTAAAGGTGAACTCGTTTTTCTGAATACAGTTAAAGGTGAACTCGTTTTTCCGAATACAGTTAAAGGTGAACTCGTTTTTCTGAAGAGCTTTTCAGATTTTCATGTTTTTCAGATTTTTGAGGAAACATTGTAGATGTACAGAAGAGGAGTAGGACCACTGGAAAAAAAAAAAAAAAAAAATCAAGGTCCAAAATATATATATATATATATATATATATATATATATATTCATTCATTATCTGAACCCGCTTTATCCTCACTAGGGTCACGGGGGTCTCTTGGAGCCTATCCCAGCTACATAGGGGCGAAGGCGGGGTACACCCTGGACATTTCACCAGTTCATCTCTGGGCTGAACATATAGAGACAAACAATCACTCTCACATTCACACCTATGGGCAATTTAGATTAACCAATTAACCTATTAGTGCATGTGTTTGGATGGTGGGAGGAAGCCGGAGTACCCGGAGAGAACCCACGCAGACTTTTTTTCCTCAGAATTCCGACTTTTTTCTCACAATTCTGACTTCTTTTCCCAGAATTCCAACTTTTTTCTCAGAATTCAGAATTTTTTTCCCCCAGAATTCTGACTTTTTTCTTTGAATTCTGACTTTAATCTCAGAATTCTGGCTTTTTTCTCATAATAATAATAATAATAATAATAAAATATATTGGACCTTAATCTTTTTTTGTTTTTTTTCCCAGTGGCCCTAATCCTCTTCCGTATGGATGTAAACATTTTCCTAACATAATTAACTTTTTTTTCACTGTTATTATTTTACTGGTTCTGACCCAGTTCAGATCATACTGGGCCGAACTGGACCATTTATGTATTTTATGAATTAACTGTGTGATCCAAATGTTGAAGGAACTTATAAATGATGTGAAAGCGGGGCAGAAAACGACAGGAGTTGAACCGGCGGTGGAAGTGATGTGAGCGTCTAAATGAAATTAGCAGCTTTAGAAGAAGAGCCTGAGGGCAGAGTGGAGTGGTGTCCCCCAGGGCTACGCTTTAGACCCACACCCAATGACTTCAGCTTCACTGACTCCTCTCCTCCTTCGCTGCCACCTTCAGACTCCCTCACTTTTTTCCTTGTTTTTACTAATATGTGAGTGGGGGGGTGGGGGGGCAGATGAATGAGGGGATAGCTATAAAAGCATCGGGTGGAGGAGGAGGAGGTGAAGAGTGGCAGCGTCTCCTCCGTTACTAATGACTCATTTAGTTTAAAAACGTTACAGTTTAGGTTTCGGACTCAGACACGGTCATTTCGCAGTTCCGATTTTTTTTTGCTCTTCTTCATCTCCTCCTCTTCTTCATCCTCTTCGTCTTTCCGTCTCTTCCTTTTTTTTTGCTGCTGGAGCTCGGGCCCAGCAGCGGCTCCGTCTGTACCCAGGATCGAGGCATGAACTCTGGGGCATTCTCCAACTCCGGCCCCCTGTCCTGGGCCATGTACCTGATGAGGAAAGGCCGCACAGGCTCTGCCCTGTTTGGTAAAAACAACCTTTTTATACTCGTCTGTTCTTCCTCTGTTCTTCTGTTCTTCCTCTGTTCTTCTTGTGTTCTTCTGTTCTTCCACTGTTCTTGTACTAATAGTAAAGGAAACTCATCTAATCTAAGGCTTTTCTTCTTTCCTCAGTTTCTCTCCTCTCAAATCCCTCTTTTCCATATTGACATGTTTTTGTAACTGTGTGGATTGTGTCTTTAATTTCATACATTATTATTTTATTTAGTAAAAAGGCCTTTAAATGACTTTCTTTGGTTTTTAAATGACTTTCTTTGGTTTTTAAATGTCATGCTTTATCCTGTGGAAGGTGTTTGATGTTTAAATCCAGAACATACGTGTCCTGGTGTATTCGTCTTTCCTGCTGATCACAGCTCCTCCTCTGTGGTCGTTATCAGTGAACAGGAACTGTTCGGTTCACGTATCGATAGCTTTGATCGTCAGTTGTGACCAGGTATTGATTATGGATCAGAGGACGGGGAGCGCTTCACGTTTCAATCGCTTCAGAGGGAAAAGCTGCTCCAGCGAAATCCAACTCCTCCTCCTCCTCTTCCTCTGCTCTGCTCCTTCTTTCTTTCTCTGCATCTCTTCTGTCGTTTTTTTACTTCCCTCTTCATTTCATCTGGTTTTTTCTTCTCGTCTTGCACACGGGTTTATTTTTGTCTTCAGATTTCCATATTTCCAACATATGATGAACTTAAAACAGGAAAAATCAGTGGTTTTAACCTTTAAAGACCCAGATCCACTCTACCATCACTTTTTAACTGTTCTTATTACAATATTATTCTCTATATTTTCCATTTTTCTCTGTAAATCATCCATTTTCCAATATTTAATTTAGATGTTTATGAAAATTCAGAGTTAATTCAAAGGTTATTATTTGAAAACTGAAGAAAAAGGGACTTTTTTCTGTAAAATCAAAAATTAAATTCAATGTTAGGTTTTAAAATATGTCGCCCCAAAATAAACATCCTCCAAATAAAAAAAGACAATTACTAATTAAAAAAATACATTAAAAAAAAGTGTTTTAAAATATAAAACTTCATATGCCTAAAACAGAAAACTCCTTCACTTTTTAAATAAGGTTCATCAAAAAAAACAAGAAAGATGAAAAAAAAAAAAACCATCATCCACCTTTTCAATTATCGCTAATGTGGCTAATGCTAAGGAAGTAACCCACAGGAAGTGGAGGTCGGTGCGTTTATTTTGTTCTTGTTGCTTATTATTTCTGCCATTTTTTATTAATTTTGTTCATTTTATTGATCACTTTGGCTGTTTTTGTTCATTTCCTTGTGGGTTTTACTGGTGAATCGATTTTGTAGAACATGACGGTGTTTCCACGGTAACTATGGAGCCTCTGAACGTCCAAATATGGTCATATCTGATGACCATGAAAAGACAAAGAACTGTATTTTACATCAGTTATTGACATGGATTGATAGGATTAATGGATCAGGAGTTATTAAATATTTTAAATCAGTAGATGGTTTAGGTTAAAGGTGGACGTTTGGGTCTGTAAGGGTTAAATAGAAACTTTTGTTTAAAGCCTTCTTTTCATTCCAGAATATTTGAGTTTTTGATGATGCATGACCTTATACATTTGTCGTGATCATGATCTCATTGTTTCTGTAACGTGTGTCTGAACTCTGCATAAAAATCCAGATCTATATTTTCATGAATGAATTATGAATGTGGTCGTAAGACAAATGAACGTCTACATGGAAGTGCACGTCGACACAAACTGGACTGAATAGTACAGTAACGATGGGAAGTATTTTATGAAGTTGGATCGAAAATATGAAAATCTGCGCTGTACGAGTAAAGACGGGTCGAACAAACCTGTGACGATGAGCTGGAAAATAAATGTACGTGGTGGAAAATCGCTTCCTGTCCGTCTGAGGTGGAGGTAAAAGTGGAGGTGTTTACATTTTTAATAACCCCCCCTTTGGCTGCGGGGGGGGGGGGGGGGGGGGGGGGCAGAGGCAGAGTGGCATTTCTCCAAAACTCCTCCGACAGACGCTTTAAGGCACAAGCAGGTCGATGGAACTGCAGAAAAAAACACTCAAATGGACAGACTCACACAGGCCGAAAACAGCGAAATGACAAAAAACAGATTTACGTTCCCTTCAGAACCCAGAAGAACCCAGAGCTGCTTTAATGACCATTCCCAAATGGAGTTTTCCTTTATATGTGGGGATTTAGCACCATTTATTGGAGTATTTTCAGTGATGAAAGTGTTGCGTTTTTTGCCGGAAATCTGTTTTTTTTTTTCTGAAAACTGAGCATATGTTCCCGTAAATTTAATGTGTCCGGATCATTTCCTTCTGGTTTGGCAACATTTCAGCCAGAAAATTACGCAAAAATCGCTCCGAGAAGTGTAAATTCTGTTTATTTGGGTCCGTCTCATAGGCGGCCATATTGCTTTCTTCTCCATTCGTCTCGACCAATGAGATGCTCGTTTACAACGCGGAACTTGTATCGAGGGCTCTGATTGGTCTGTCAATGACAAGTGGTCCGTTTCGCATCTCTGGAGACAAGATGGCGGATTGGCTTTGAGTATTTTACCGCCAGTGTATTTGGTGTAAATATTGTGTGACATCATGTCAGAACTCCTGGTCCTTCAGCAGGAATCAAAAGAAGTTCCAGTGGATTTGTCATGAAGTTTGAACCTTCATGCGTCACAGGTTTTTGCTCCCACAGTGCACCAGAATGCACCGAAGAGCATGCACAAGGAAATGATCAGAAAAGTTCAGGGTTTTTTTTCTTTCCTCACTTTCATCACTGATTATCTTCTGTAATTTGTGTTTTCTCAGGTATTTTCTTGTATTTAATTCGCTGATCGTGTAGATCAGGTCTGTCAAACTCATGTTAGTTCAGTTCCACATACAGCCCAATATGACCTGCAGTGGGCCGGATCATTAAAATAATAACATAATATTACATAAATATATATCAGCTCCAAAATTAGTATGTCTGATTTCTATGTTTTAGAACGAAAAAAGATTATATTATTAAAATTTTTACATCTACAAACTATCCTTTAAAAAAATGTGGAAAAACATGAACAAACCATGACCAAAATGACATTTATTAAGAAAAAAAGTGTAATTTTAACAATTTATGCCATTATTTGGCCTCAGCTTCTCATTTTTACATGTTCGTACAGATCCCAGTGGATCTACAAATGCACAAAACATTTAATAACAGACAGAAGATTGGTACAATTACTCTGAATTCTCTTAAGACATTTCAGGTTGTTCATATTTGTTCAGGTTTTTCACACTTTTTTTTTAAAAAGCTAGTTTGTAAATGTTAACATTTTTGTGTAATTTTACTTTTTTTACACTAAAACAAAGAGAAAAATATTTGGTTTTTATTATTTATAGTTTATTATGATTGTATTTTACTGGTCTGACCCACTTTAGATGGAATTGAACTACATTTATTTTAACATCCTTAATTGTTAATTTCTTCAGTGTAATTTTTTTATTTCAGTAATTCATCCCACAGGCCGGACTGGACCGTTTGGCGGGTCGGTTTTGGCCCCCAGGCCGCATGTTTGACACCCCTGGTGTAGATGTTCATTAAAGCTCAGATTATAGTTGTGGGTTATTTTATCAGAAACAGAGAAAACTGAAGAAAAAGTGACTTTTTAGTAAAATCTCTCATTAACTGAACATAAACTAAGTGTGTACGACTGCTGTCATTAATCCAACTGCATGGGTTTGACTGGTCAAACAGTCTTTACATTTTTATTCCTTTTATTGCTTGTTTTCTCCATGTTATTTATTATTTTGTATATTTTCTTATTTACTTTTCCTCATTTTGTTGATTTTAGTTATGACTTTATTTTTCTTAATTTTCGTACTCTGCGCTCATGCGCCATCCCATAATAATACACTGACATTCAGACCATTACTGTCACTTTCCTGTTCTTGATCAACCTGATCTGCACTAACATGTTTTAGGTTAAATCTGTTGCTTGTTATTGTTATTAGACTGTAACTAACAGGGTTTTTTTTTAAAAAAGGTTTTGTTTTGTTTTTTTTCATATTATCTCCATGAAGTGAGTAAAACCTATTATTAGAGTATAATCAAATGTGAAAACACATCAGATTAGCTGCATTAAAAATGTTTTTCTTTCATAGTTTTCACACAGTTTATCAGTAAATACCAGTCAATACCAATCACCAGTCACAAGTGTTTGCTCCAGGAGGATTCTGTTGGGTTTCTGTAAATTGACTTAGAGTCTGGTTTTGACCAACTCTATATATAAAATGTCAAGGGATAACTTTTTTGTGATCTGGCGCTATATAAATAAAATTTGATTGATTGAGTGATTTAATTGGTTTTCCCCTGTAAGTCGCTTTGGAAAAAAGCGTCTGCCAAATGCGTAAACATAAACATAAACATAAATACATGTTTCTTTGCTTCTAAAACTAAACTCATGGTGTCCAGCTGAGTGGAAAATAGGTTCATAAGATAATTTTCAATTGCGTTTTTTTTTTTTTTTTTTTTTTATGCTAAAAGAGGAATAAAAACACTCAGGAAAAAAAAATCTTGATGAAGGTTCTCATAATTCATGCATCAAAGGGTTAAAGGCACTATTTCAGTATTCTATGTATGAATGATCTAGAAGTGGATCCAGTTCCATCAGAGCTTTGATGGGATTTATTGTAAATATTAGAGGTTCACGTGATGACGAATGGGACTGAGTTCAACATCTGGAGGTTTAGAGAGTTGGACCAGGTCAGTATATGGAACCAGAAGATGGACTAGAACTAGGGATGGAACCATATGAACATTTCAGATCATGGTTATTGTGACCAGTTATCATTATTATCGCGGTATTATTGAAATTGTGCTCAAAATGTTCAAAAAGTACTAATACACACACTGAAAGAATTTAACCAAGATGTATTTAAAACAAAAACAAAAAAAACCCAAAACAAATACAAAAAAATATAATAATAGTCCCAATGTCCCTTCTGCGTCAGAACCATTCCAATATTAACCCTTAGTGGTCTGAGTCTATTCTGTCTGTTTTTCAGTCCTTTTGATTTGGCCTTTATATACTATAGAAACAAATGTTTACTATACCCATGTTTGGGATCTGTTTTTTCAGCACAACTTCATCTATATCATCTGTCTGTTATTTTTTTTCACTTTAACCTACTATCAAAACATAAAAGCACAAAAAACACACAAAAAATTAAAATCTGATTTGAAAAATGTATATAATTTATTGCATAAATAACACACAGATGCTTAACGAACCTTTTCAAAGTGAATATTGGTTCCAAATATTAGGTATAGAAAATTAAAATTGTAATAAATGAAAACTATACTCAGATATTTGACATAAAAGCAGATCTTTACATAGGGTTTTTTCCCCTAAAAGTGTGTTTATCAAACACGGTTATCATGAGAATTAGAATTTAAACGGTAATACTAACCGTCTGCAGTTTTACCACCGTTTATCGTTATACTGGTAATGGTTCCAGCCCTAACTAGAACATTCAGCTGTTTCTGAGGAAGTCTATGACAGTGGGACAGAAAGGACACAAAGCCTTTATATCATACCCTGTAAATGATGCAGTTCTTATCAAGTTAAAAACAGACAAACAAACACTTATACGTACAATAATTTGTGTTGTTTTCAGAGTGAGTTTCTTATTTGAAGTGTTCCTACGTACATGCGTATTTCTACATGTCACTCTCTTAAATGAATAAATCTAGTCCAGGACAGATATTCCACTGGTTTTAGGACCTTTTCCCTCAGATTTAGTGTTTTGATCTTATTCTTAGACACCTTTTTTTTATTAATATAGTTTTTAGTTTGGAATTAAAGACATAAAGTCCATATTTTCAGTGTAGTGTTCTTAAAGGTGCTCAGAATGGTCCTGGTGGTCCGTCCGGTTCTAAACTCCATCTGAATGTGTTCCTCTGGTGCTGACACTGCAGCAGATCCTGGATCAGATCCACTACTGCCCCCTATGGGCCTCCCAGTGGGACTGACTGCAGATGAGCACATGTGGAACACAGACCCAGGCACAGGGATCAGCTCAGTTTTCTATTCTATTAGTAGAGGGAGAAAGTTTTTAATTTACACAGACATATTCATGGGACTTTGAAAATACTAAATGGATTAATTAAGAATGGTAGGAAAGTACAGAATCTTCCCTTTTTGATTTGTTGTTTATTATTTCTGCCATTTTTTATTCATTTTGTTCATTTTATTGATCACTTTGGCCAGTTTTGGTCATTTCTTTTTTATTTGATTCTTTTCTTTCCTTCATTTCAGTCACCTTTTTGCTTGTTTTTTTCATTTTATTTATTTATTATTATTTATTGATTAATTATAATCCAAAAAATAAATAGAAGATAAGATGGAAATTGTAAATGCCTTTAACAGATTTTTTTTTTTGCTAATGTGGGACTTACATTTACAAACAAAATACTAGAACCCAAAGATACACAGGGATTAAACTGGAAAATTAAGAAACAAAATCCAAATTCTCTTTTTAGAAGAATTGTGGAAGGTAATGAAATGATAGAAATTGTAAATTTAGTTTGTTTGTTTGTTTGTTTTCCTGTGGAAACTCTCTGTTAATTCGGTGAAATAAGTCTGAACTTCAGCCCAAACCCTTTTGGTTGCATTGAATATGGAACAGTAGATATGTTTTTTTGTTTCTGTTTTTTGTTTTGTATGAAGTGATTGGCGACTGAATAAACTACTACTACTATTTATTTCCTTGAAAACGCAGAAATAAAAGATTTTTTCCATCTTTCTTTAATGATACTATAGAACACAGGTGTCAAACATGCAGCCCGGGGGCCAAATCCGGGTCCGGTCCGGCCCTGTAGGATGAATTTATGAACTGCAAAAATTCCACTAAAATATGAACAATCCTTTTAGTTCAGGTTCCACATTCAGACCAGTTCAGTCTGCAGTGGGCAGGACCAGTCTAATACTGTCAGAATAACAGAGAAATAATGACAACTCCACATTTTTCTCTTTGTAAATGTAAATATTTTCAGGTATTTACACTTAAAGTATAATTTCATAAAAAATGTGAATAACCTGAACAAATATAAACAACCTGAAATGTCATAAAATAAATAAGTACAATTTTAACAATATTCTGCCTGTTATTCAGTGTTGTGTGTGTTTGTAGATCCACTGTGATCTGTCAGTTCTAATGAACATGTGGAAATGATAAACTGAGGCAGAATAGTGTTCAGATTCCACTGAGTTTTTCAGTTTGTTCATGTTATTCACATCTTTTGAAAGGAGAGTTTGTAGATGGAAACCTGTTCATAATGTAAATGTACTTTTTTCGCTCTAAAATAGAGAAAAGTTTGGAGTTGACATTATTTCTACATTATTCTGTTCTTATTCGACTGGTTTGGTCCATTTCAGATTAAATTTAACTGAATGTGGAACTGAACTAAAGTGAGTTTGACAGCCCTGATATAGAGGTTTTTCCTTTTTTTTTTTTTTTTTTTTAACCCTTTCATGTATACAGTCACTCCAGTGGTCACTCCAGTGGTCAGTTCTTCTCCAGCTGTTCTCTTGTATATTCATGGGTTTGGTTGTTTTAGTTCTAGACCAGCCAACACAGTGGACACTTATGCACCATCCCATAATAATACACTGACATTCACCCCATTACTGTAACTTTTCTGTTCTTGTTAAACCTGATCTGCACGAACATGTCTGAGTGTAAATCAGTTGCTAATTGTTATTAGACTGTAATTAACAGGATTTCTTTTTCCACAGAAAAATACAGTTAAAATACATTTGCAAGTGTATCATAATTTCACAAATATTTCTTTCTATTTATGAGATGAAACTGTTAATTCAAAGTTTAATACTGAAAAAAAAAATTACTAAATAAAATGAGATAAAATTACTGACAGTTAACGGTAACAGAAGTATTAGTTCTGTCAGTTGAACCAGACTTGTTTGTTAATTGACAAATATCTTGTGTAATTACAGGAGGTTTCACAACAAAAATGTTGAATAAATGTATTTTTGTGAATGTATAACATGTATAAGCACTGATAAACTGTCCAAATACAGTTTTTATCAGTGGATTGGACAACTGAGTCTGACTGAAAATTATTTATATATATATTTATAGGGAATTGGATTGTTTTAATACATGAAAATATTCTTTATTAAACATTAAAAAGTCAAAAAAAAAAAAAAAAAAAAGCAAAATCTCATGTAAAGTTAGGGCAAAAAACTATTTTAATTATGAAAAATTACCGTATTTTTATGAGATGGTTATTTTTGGTTATTTAACAGTATTTTTTTTGGCATCCCTGCTGCCGGAATAATATTGTTTTCTTTACAGTTTTTTTTTTTTTTCAGTGTAGTATGTAAAAATGTGAGAAAACATCAGATTAGCTCCATTAAAAATGTTTTTATTTCATAGTTTTCACACAGTATGTCAGTAAATGCATGTGTTTTGGCTTCAGAAATTAAATGCATGAATGTCCAGCTGAGTGGACATTTATGGAACTCCAAGAAAAATAGATTCATCAAAAAATTTCAGTCGCATTGTTTTTTTTTTACGCATTAACAGGAATAAAAACACTCAGGAATAAAAACATCTTGAATAAGGTTCCTCTAATTGATGCATGAAAGGGTTAAAGCCCTCCTTCTCTTTTCACTGGTTTCGTCTTAAACCCCGCCTCCTCTCGGACGGACCTAACGCTGATTGGTCGATCCCCTTCCCAGCGGCGCGCGTCCTCATTGGCTGCGGGCTGCGTCATGCACAGATGACAGGCGGAGGCAGCGCAGTGCCGGTAAAAGCCCGTCCTGTGTCAGACTGGATGTCCATTCAAGTCCAGAGGAAGACCGAAAACACACACACTTTAGTTTAGACTTGAACGGACTTTAAGGAGCGGCTGAAGGAGGACCGAAGCGCATTTCAGACGCATCTACAGCCGCCTTTTCCGCTTTTCTTCCGTTTCCTGCACTTTTTTTTTTTTTTTTTCATCCGTGTGTGGGAGCCTGTGTTCAGCCTCGTGCTTCCAGATGTAGCTTTTGAAGACAAGTGAAAAGTCAAGCGCACAGACTTTTTGAATTCAACATGAACGGCAGCAGACGCACCGGCTGTCCGCTCTGACTCCGGCTGTCCGCATAGGCGCGCGCTCCGGTGCGTAAAAGGCTGAAGAATCCCGGAGAACGCACCGCTGAAGAACGTATTAACGCACATTATTGGACATAAAAGAGTGAAAAACACCGAAGATTAAAACCGGAGGATTAAAGTGTGGGTCTGGGTCTGGAAGTTCAGGGTCTGAACCGGATCCGGTCTGTGCGCACAGATGGTGTTCCTGTGGGACGCCAAATACGGTAGAAAAACTGTTTTTTATTTAAAAAAACAAAACAAAACGCATTTCACTGTGTTTTGTCTGATATTTTCCTCATTATAGAAGAAAAAGTCTGTGTTTCTAAATTAGTAAGTGCTGAGTCTGTCCCAGTAGATCTTCAGTTAGGTTGGATTTATTTAATCTGATGTGAGTCAACAAGAAAAAAAAGGCTCTAAAAGTGTTCATCAGGTGAGAACTGAGGCCTGTTTGTGTGAGGGATTTTATAAACCTGAGCCCCAGGGTTAGACTTGGGTTCAAGGGTTAGGCTCGAATTAAGTAATTAAGCAAAAAAAAAAAAAAAGCTTAAATTAAGTAAAAAAAATCTTCCATTGGCAGATGTTTTGCTTAATTCAAGATTTTTTTTTTTTTTTTTTTTTGCTTAATTCAAGATTATTATTAGTATTATTTTTGCTTAATTCAAGATTATTATTTTTTGCTTAATTCAAGATTTTTTTTTTTTGCTTAATTCAAGATTTATTTATTTATTTGTTTTGCTTAATTCAAGGTTTTTTTGCTCAATTTAAGATTTTTTTTTCTTAGTTCAAGACTTTTTGCTTAATTCAAGATTTTTTATTTATTTTTTTGCTTAATTCAAGATTTTTTTTTGCTTAATTCAAGTTTTTTTTCCCCCTTAATTTAGGATTTTATTTTATTTTATTTCTCTTAATTCAAGAGGTTTTTTTTGTTGCTAAATTCATGCTTTTTTGCTCAATTTAAGTTTTTTTTTTTTTTTTTTTTTTTTTTTTGCTTAATTCAAGCAAAAAAAAAATCTGCCAATGGAACCAGTGAAAATGATGTTGATCAGATGTATTTAAATCAGATGTTCCAGATCTGTCGTCTGTAAATCAGTTCTTCTGTCTCAGTGTCCAGTTCCTCTGGAGGGGATTCTGTTGGATTTTCAGTGGGATCAGATGTTTGGAACAGAAATGACACAAATACACTGGGTCAGAGTTAGATTTTTTACAGTGTATGTACTTTTCAGATGAATGCAGACTTTATAAAAAGCTCCTGAACAGTAGACAGTTGTTCTCATTTCTGAATAATATTTAATTCCTCTCCCTCATCGTGTCTTTTACATGTTCTTTTATTGTTTCGTATTTGGTTTGAACAGAACACAGTCGGCGTTTTGTACATTTATCTTCCACTTTGAGCTAAAATATGAAACTCTGTGGATCTAAAGTGTGGGTGGACTTCAGCTCCTCCAGCCGCTGCATTTGTATAAACTCAGAGCGATCAGTTTTTGGTGTCGCTCCTTATGTACATTTTAAAATCCTCCCACTTATGTGAGGGTTTTGATCTGGTCCCAGTCGGACGCTCGCGTACGGAACACGACCACAAAGCCCAACATGCAAACATTATGGCAAAGCAGGACTTCCTTCTAACGCGTCCTCCCACTCAGGAATCTGAAGTTTAGCTGCGAAAAAACAGGTCATTTATATTTAGTTTGATCGCAGACTTCAGTTTATACGAGTCAAATACTTAAAGAAGAAAAGGAGTGAAATTAGAGTCCATCATAGACCTGGAAAACAGCAGTGAAACAACACTGTGGTCATTAGTTGAACAATCTGATGAAAATACAGAGCATTTAACACATTTAATCTGTGAAGTTAATAATTGTAGAAAAAAAAAAACATTGCAGAGCAGTGGAATGGAACTAGTTCCCAAATTAACCTTTTCTTCAGTATTTTATCACCATTAATTATAATATTATCCTCTGTATTTTGCATTTTTTTCAGTATAAATCATGTATTTTCCTGTGTTTAATTCACCGATCATGTAGATGTTCATTAAAGTTCAAAGTAGAGTTGATGGTTCTTCTATCAAAAACAGAGAAAACTGAATAAACAGTGTCTTTTTCAGTCCAGTCTGTCATTAATTGAACAGAAACCCAGTGTGTCCATCCCCTGTCATTTTCATTTTGTTCATTTGATTGCTTATTTTCTCTGTTATTTATTATTTTGTACAGTTTCTTCTTTGGTTTTGCTCATTTTGTTCATTTTGTTTATCATTTGCTTGTTTTTGTTCATTTTCTTGCCTTTTAATTTTTTTTTTCCTTCAGTTTACTTCAATTTGTGGCTCATTTGTCAGTGTTACCAATTACAGTGTTGATTTATTATTCATTTTCATTCATTTTATTCATTACTTTGGCTGTTTTTGTTATTATTTTGTTATTATTTTTCCACATTATTTATTATTTTGCGTTTTTTTTTATTCATTTTTGTTCATTTTCTCCACTGTCATTAATCCAACTCCATGGGTTTTACTGGTGAATCAATGTTGTAGAAGATGATTTATGTTTCCATGGTAACTACGGAGCCTCTGAATATCGGATGACCATGAAAAGACGAAGAACTGTATTTTACACTAATTATCAACATGTATTGGGGGTGGGGGGGTGGGGTAACAGAATAAATACAGAGTTCTGGATGTGATGAAGTGATGAATTCACCTCATTTTTCAAGTATTTTGTTCATTTTCTTCTCACTTTAGAAGAATTTGTTCAATTTTATGCTTCATTTCAAGGTTTTTTGGTTAATTTTTCCTTATTTTTCAAGTATTTTGCTCATTTTATTCTCATTTTATCAGTTTTTGTACATTTTATCTACACTGCAGAACATTACAGCTCCATTTAGTTCCGTCCACTTGTTTTTGCTCTTAAACTCAAAGAGCTCCGACTAGTTTTGGATTTTCAACTCAGCTGTTCTAGTTTTCAAAAGTTAAACGTTCATTAGTTCATTGTCTCGACTGATTGAAAGTTTTTTTTTTCCTCTAGGTGCGAGTTGACTTAACTTGTATTTACGAGTTATCAGTTGAAAATAAAAAAGAAGAAGAGTGGAGGGATGGGACAGGGGGTTTGTGTGTTAGAAAACAGACAGTTACGGCCACATGTGAGTGTCCTCTTTAAACTCTGAACCGATGGAAGGTTGGCATGGACAGAATCAGCTCCATATACACTGCAGATGAAGCATGGATTGGATTTGGGACTGATTTAAGGATGAAGGACTACACTGTAAAAAGTCATCAACTCAGTTTTTTGCCATAACTTGTTTCTATGATTTACGTCCATTTAGCATAAGGAGTTCTGAAACTTCAACTTAACTTCATGAGTTATTGGCATCGCAACTGCAGACTGTGCGCCAGTTCAGTGAAATCTGCATTTAACCCTTTCATGCACAGTGGTCACTCCAGTGGTCAGTCCAGCGGTCACTCCAGTGGACAGTTTTTCTACATCTGTTCTCTTGTAGGTTCAAGGATTTGGTTGTTTTAGTTCCATATCAGCCGACACAGTGGACGCTAATGCACCATCCCATAATAATGCCCTGACATTCAGACCGTCACTGTAACATTCCTGTTCTTGATAAACCTGATCTCTAACAACATATTAGAGCGTGAATCAATTGCTAATTGTTATTAGGCTTTAATGAACAGTTTTGGTTTTTTTAATGAGAAGTTGTTGTGTTTTGTTGTTTTTTGCATATTATTTGACAGAGTAATAGCTACTATTATAGTATGTTAAAATGTGAGAAAACATCAGATTAGCAGCATTTAAAAAAAAAAAAAAGTATGTCATAGTTTTCCCACAGTATGACAGTAAATGCATGTTTTTGCTTCAAACATTAAACACATGGTTTCCAGCTGATTGGACATTTTTGTAAGGTTCATAAAAAAAATTCCATCACATGGTTTTTTTCAAGCCTAACGAGGAATAAAAACACTCAGGAAAAGAATCTTGATTAAGATTCTCATAATTCATGTGTGACAGGGTTAAATGTGTTAATATAACTGAATGACGTCAGTTTGAAAATCTAAACTGATCACGACCGCTGGTGTTGCACCAGTATTAATGCGAGGCACAAACACTTCTGGAAATTTGGTCTGGATCTGATGAAGGACTAATAATTATGATGTAGGAGTTTTGTCACATATAATAACTAGAAGCACTCGGAGAGCGCAGACCTCCGCCAAGGCTGATCAGTGCCCCCCCCCCCATGGGCCCCCCCACGCCAAGGAGGTTATGTTTTTGCCATGGTTTGTTTGTTTGTCTGTTTGTCTGTCCGTTAGTGTGCAACATAACTCAAAAAGTTATGGACAGATTTGGATGAAATTTTCAGGGTTTGTTGGAAATGGGCCCCCCCGTGGGCCCCCCCATCCCCGATCACCACCAAAATTTAATCATTTCTTCTTTATCCCATTTCCAACAAACCCTGAAAATTTCATCCAAATCTGTCCATAACTTTTTGAGTTATGTTGCACACTAACGGACAGACAAACAAACAAACAGACAAACAAACAAACAAACAAACAAACCCTGGCAAAAACATAACCTCCTTGGCGGAAGTAATCAGATTTCACAAATTGCGCTTTTTTAGGAGTTTTTGAAAATGGTGCATAAAAATTAACAGAAGTCAACAGAGTGTAACGGAGGAGAAATGGAACAGAACCATATTTGGTCCTCAGCTGAATCTGGTCCCAGTCATGTGTCTGTCCAATTAGATTCAATTCACATCAATATTAGTTGAGTTCTAATTTTAAATGTGTGGGAAATGGGATTTTCAGTGTTCAGTGTAAATGTCCACAGAGTCCACATTCCACAGTGGATGTGGACAATTTAGTTCCAGATACAAGAGACTGTTCTAAGCTACAGGTGGATCCAACTGGAGGAGAATCAGAGTCGTTTGGAATTTTGTTCACTTTTATGCTGTATTTCAAGATTTTTGTTTCATTTTTTCTCTTTTTTTCAAGTATTTGGAGTTTTTGTCCATTTTTCCTTCTGAATAATTGGTGTGAACCTCCCTTTTTTCCCAGTATTGATAGAATGATTGGCTCAGCATGTATGAATGGTTTCAGATCAGTGGATGGTCTGGGTCTTTGAGGCTGGATCATTTCTAAATCCTCTGACAGACCAGGGTTATCAGGGTCAGGGCTTTGGCACTGAAGTGGGACTGAACTGGGCTTCATCCTCTCATCCTCGCTGGTTTGTGCACTCACTCCTTTTCTTTTAGCGTTGCAGTGGTGGATGTGGTGGTGGTGGATGTGGTGGTGGTGGTGGATGTGGTGGTGGTGGTGGTAGATGTGGTGGATGTGTTGGCGGTGGTGGTGGATGTGGTGGATGTGTTGGCGGTGGTGGTGGTAGATGTGGTGGATGTGTTGGCGGTGGTGGTGGTGGTGGTGGTGGTGGTGGTGGTGGTGGATGTGGTGGTGGTAGATGTGGTGGTGGTGGTGGATGTGGTGGATGTGGTGGTGGTGGTGGTAGATGTGGTGGATGTGTTGGCGGTGGTGGTGGATGTGGTGGATGTGTTGGCGGTGGTGGTGGTAGATGTGGTGGATGTGTTGGTGGTGGTGGTGGTGGTGGATGTGGTGGTGGTGGTGGTGGATGTGGTGGTGGTGGTGGATGTGGTGGATGTGTTGGCGGTGGTGGTGGATGTGGTGGATGTGTTGGCGGTGGTGGTGGATGTGGTGGATGTGTTGGCGGTGGTGGTGGTAGATGTGGTGGATGTGTTGGTGGTGGTGGTGGATGTGGTGGATGTGGTGGTGGTGGTGGTGGATGTGGTGGTGGTGGTGGATGTGGTGGATGTGTTGGCGGTGGTGGTGGATGTGGTGGATGTGTTGGCGGTGGTGGTGGTAGATGTGGTGGATGTGTTGGCGGTGGTGGTGGTGGTGGTGGTGGTGGTGGATGTGGTGGATGTGGTGGTGGTGCAGTACCTCAGTAGCAGTGGGAGGAGTTTCAGACAGTAAAGTCAGGTCCAAACCCCAGCATGTGGCTTTCACTGTGGCTTTGGAAGACTGACAGAGCAGCAGAGGTGGAGAGGGTGGAGACAGACAGAAGGACCACCACCAACACACACACACACACACACACACACACCTTTACTGGAGCTGTGAAGACACTGTGGAGTTATTTTAGAGTCCTTTCTTGTCCGTCTGGGGTCCATGAGTCCCCTCTTTGTGTTTTTTTTTGTTTTAAACTGTTGGTACAGACTGAAGCAGCAGAGGAAGGACTGAAACGACTGGCTTCATTTCATGACTTTACACTCTGGTATTCAGCCACTGTGACCACCATGTGTGTCAGCATCTGTGTGTGTGTGTGTGTGAGTGTGTGTGTGTGTGTGTGAGTGTGTGTGTGTGTGTGTGTGAGTGTGTGTGTGTGTGTGTGTGTGTGTGAGTGTGTGTGTGTGTGTGTGTGAGTGTGTGTGTGTGTGAGTGTGTGTGTGAGTGTGTGTGTGTGTGTGTGTGTGTGAGTGTGTGTGTGAGTGTGTGTGTGTGTGAGTGTGTGTGTGAGTGTGTGTGTGTGTGAGTGTGTGTGTGTGTGTGTGTGTGTGAGTGTGTGTGTGTGTGTTTTCCTTATAAATTGTGTCTCCTGTAGTTTTCTGTAGGTCAGGGCTGTTAAACTCATTTTAGTTCAGGTTCCACCTTCAGCCCAGTCTGATCTGAACCAGGTCAGACCAGTAAAATTAAAAATAGAAATAAATACATATAATAATAATAATAATAATAATAATAATAATTATTATTATTATTATTATTGTTATTATTATTATTATTATTATTATTATTATTATTACAACATTTCCTGAAAATTTCATCCAAATCTGTCCATAACTTATTTGAGTTATCTTGCACACAGACAGACAGACAAACCAACAGCAGCAAAAACAGAACCTCCTTGGTGGAGGTGGTACTACTACTACTACTACTACTACTACTAATAATAATAATAATAATAATAATAATAATAATAATAAATAATAGGGGTGACACGGTGGTGCAGTGGTTAGCACTGGTGCCTCACAGACAGAAGGTCCTGGGTTCCATTCCAACACCAGTCGAGGGGGGGTGGGTCCTTTCTGTGGAGTTTACCTGTTCTCCTCGTGTCTGCGTGGGTTCTCTCTGGTACTCTGGCTCCTCCCACCATCCAAACACATGCACTAACAGGTTAACTGGTTAATCTAAATTGTCCATAGGTGTGAATGTGACAGTGACTGTTTGTCTCTATATGTTCAGCCCTGAGATGAACTGGAGACTTGTCCAGGGTGAACCCCACCTTCACCCCTATGTACCTGGGATAGGCTCCAAGAGACCCCCGAGACCCTAGTGAGGAGAAAACAGGTTCAGAAAATGAATGAATGAATGATAATAAATAGTGAAAAAAGTAAAACTATATAATGAAAATGTTTATTGTGATTTTTACAATTGTTAACTGGGACTATTCTACTGATTCTGCACTTGTTAAACACTGGCACCAGCATGTGTAGACTGGTTGTTGAAGATAGGGTGTGTGCACGCATGTCGTTTTCACATTTAGAACCTTGTTTTGTTATTTTTTTTAACCCTTTCATGCATGAAGGCATGACCTTAGTCACACACACACCTTAGTCAAGATTTATTTTTTGAGTGTTTTTATTCCTCCTTAGCCATGAAAAAAACAATGTGATCGAGTTGGTTTTTTTTTTCTATAGTTACAAAAATGTCCATGCATTTAATTTTAGAAGTAAAGAAACATGTTTAAAACCCAATATCAGAAAGTGATATGAAAACAATGAAATAAAAACATTTTTGACGCTGCTAATCTGATGTCTTCTCACATTTTAACATATTCTAATGCCGGTAATTACTCACTCCATGGAGATAATATGCAAAAAAACCCTTTTCGTCTAACAAATAACAACTGATTTCCACTCAGACCCGTTAGTGCAGATCAGGTTTATCTAGAACAGCACAGTTCCAGTACTGGTCTGAATGTACGTGTACGGGATGGTGCATAAGCATAAACTGTGTGGGCTGATCTGAAAGAACCAAACCATGAATATACAAGAGAACAGCTGCAGAAGAACTGTCCACTGGAGTGACCACTGGAGTGACCACTGTGCATGAAAGGGTTAATGCTCAGCCCACTCAGTGGACTATAACTACTTACATGTCTGATACAAATAAATAAATAAAATAAAATTTACTTCAAAGTTACCTTAAAAATCTGAATAAAATGAAAACCCTGAAAATATCTTCAGAAAAATCTGTGTAATTTCACCTCATTCTGCCTCAGTTTTATCATTTCCATGTGTTTCATAAATGACACATCCCAGTTAATCTACAAATGCACCAAATATTCAATATCAGACTGAATAGTAGTATAATTACACTGATTTTGTTGTTCATATTTGTTCAGATTCTCATTTTTTGTGAGAGGATAGTTTGTAAATGAAAACATTTTCATGTCATTTTACTTTTTTACACTAAAACAAAGAGAAAAACTTGTATTTTGTGGTTATTTATCAGTTACTGTGTTGTTATTTTTATTGGTTCTGATCCCCTTTAGATCGTATTTGTATGATGAAGCTGAACTAAAATGACTGTTCGTATCTTCAGTGTCATATCTTCATCCTGGTGGGTTGGGTTGGACCCTCTGGGGGTGGTGGTCTTGGTCCTCAGACCGTATGTCTGACCCCTGTGCTGTAGGTCTTTAAACTACAGGATGTTCTGTTCTCTATTATTATATTCAAAGGTTTCAGGTCAGCAGACTGGATTAAACTGTGTTGTCCTTCCTGTCAGACCCAGCCCCCGGTCGGCGGTACACCCCCCCCTCCACCACCCTCACCTCAGGGGGGAAGATGACGGAGGCCCTGCCCCTGGGGGCCCAGGAGGCCGGTGGGGGGAGCGCCCAGGTGGCCAAGTACACCATGGCCGGACGAGGAGTTCTGCAGGTAACACAACCACTGGATTATATTCAACTACACTAAAACATGTGTGTGTGTGTGTGTGTGTGTGTGTGTGTGTGTGTGTGTGTGCTGCAGGTAACACAACCACTGGATTATATTCAACTACACTAAAACATGTGTGTGTGTGTGTGTGTGTGTGT
>NW_021941716.1:70855-72446 GCF_902148855.1 Sphaeramia orbicularis
GTTGTTTTCTCTCTCAGGTCATCTCAGATCATTCAGGTGAACTGGTGAAAACAGACAGTCCAAACTTCCTGTGTTCAGTTTTACCCACACACTGGAGATGTAACAAGACCCTGCCCATCGCATTTAAGGTATTTACATACCTGTGTGTGTGTGTGTGTGTGTGTGTGTACACGTGTGTGTCTGTGTGTGTGTGTGTGTGTGTGTGTACACGTGTGTGTCTGTGTGTGTGTGTACACATGTGTGTCTGTGTGTGTGTGTGTGTGTGTACATGTGTGTGTGTGTGTGTGTGTGTGTACACGTGTGTGTGTGTGTGTGTACATGTGTGTGTGTGTGTGTGTGTGTGTACACGTGTGTGTCTGTGTGTGTGTGTACACGTGTGTGTCTGTGTGTGTGTGTGTGTGTACATGTGTGTGTGTCTGTGTGTGTACACGTGTGTGTCTGTGTGTGTGTGTGTGTGTGTGTGTACACGTGTGTGTCTGTGTGTGTGTGTACACGTGTGTGTCTGTGTGTGTGTGTGTGTGTGTACATGTGTGTGTGTGTGTGTGTGTGTGTGTGTACACGTGTGTGTGTGTGTGTACATGTGTGTGTGTGTGTGTGTGTACACGTGTGTGTCTGTCTGTGTGTGTGTGTGTGTGTGTACATGTGTGTCTGTGTGTGTGTGTACACGTGTGTGTCTGTGTGTGTGTGTGTGTACATGTGTGTGTGTGTGTGTGTACACGTGTGTGTGTGTGTGTGTGTACATGTGTGTGTGTGTGTGTGTGTGTGTGTACACGTGTGTGTCTGTGTGTGTGTGTGTGTGTACACATGTGTGTCTGTGTGTGTGTAGTGTGTCTGTGTGTGTGTGTACACGTGTGTGTGTGTGTGTGTGTGTGTGTGTGTGTGTGTGTACGTGTGTGTGTGTGTGTCATTCCAAACACATGTCCACTTCACCAGTATTCTTTTTTTTTTTAATTCAGTTTTATTCTGAATGGAACAGACAGAACAAACTCCAGCTGAACTGGATCAGTGTTTTCCATCTGAGGCTGTGTTCACAGGTTTATTTTAGGGAAACACACAGATTACAGTTAGTGTTTAAGGAAGAACAGCCAACTGAAGTGTGTGTGTGTGTGTGTGTGTTTCCTCATATGAATTCAACTCCAAATACATTTATCTGTTGTTTAAACGTCCACACTGTCAGTCTGGTGTTTTTACTATTATACATACACTTTTTTAAGTACTTTACAGGATTTATTTTGCAGTTTTATATGAATAATACATATTCACCCAGTACACGATGATGATTTTTAATGTATAATCATTGAATTCATTATGTTAAATGTTCATTAAAATCAAATCCAAGTTCTTGTCCAATGTGACAACGTGGAAATGTACATTATGTTTTTTCAATGAATGAATGAATGAATGAAACAGCTGTTTTTGACCAGTTCAGTGGGAGCTAACGGCTGTGTTTTTGACCAGTTCAGTAAATATGATGGCGTTGCTTCCTTCTAATGTATCGCCGTGTGTGTGTGTGTGTGTGTGTGTGTGTGTGTGGACATGGACAGTTTTCCTGCACTTTGAGACAAAACGCATTTGTGGAAAAAGCAGCTTT
>NW_021941717.1:0-22500 GCF_902148855.1 Sphaeramia orbicularis
AATTTATAAACTTATCTTATCCTTATAAACTTATCTCATCTTATAATATCTTACCTTAAATTTATAAGCTTATCTTTATCATATCTTATCCTTATAAACTTATATCTGACAATATCTTACCTTAAATTTATAAACTTATCTTATAATATCTTACCTTACACTAACAAACTTATCTTATATCTTACCTTATACCTGTAAACTTATCTTCATCTTATATTTTATCTTATTCTATCCTTATAAACTTATCTTATAATATCTTATCTTATACCTATAAACTTATCTTATCCTATCCGTATAAACTTATCTCATCTTATAATATCTTACCTTATACTTTAAACTTATCTTATATTTATACTTATACCTATAAACTTATCTTATCTTATAATATCTTATCTTACACTTACAAACTTATCTTATATCTTATCTTACCCTTATAAACTTATCTCATCTTATAATATCTTACCTTATACTTTAAACTTATCTTATAATATTTATTCTTATACCTATAAACTTATCTTTATCTTATAACATCTTATCTTATCCTATCCTTATAAACTTATCTTCTCTTATATCTTACCTTATAAACTTATCCTTATAATGTTCAAAGGGATAATGTAGACGTTGACAGGGTTCTGGATCAGCACTTACGTTGGTTTAATGTTCTACAATATATGTTCACCTTAATTGTGTTTTTCTTGTATTTTTTATATTTACTTCTTGTATTATTATTATTTTTTTGCCACTTACAGTAAGAAACCAAATATGATACTTCACTGAGCTTGATTTTCTACATAACAATAAAATAAATCTGGAAAACCTTCCCAACAGTACTACAGTCTTGTTATTTCCTCTAATAACACACTCAGGTTTTTAATTTCAGAGTAAAGGGTTAAAGGTAGTATCTCCCCCGTTGGCCCCGCCCTCCTGTACATCAGCTGACCTCCGCCTTAAATACTTATACTGAACTTCCGCCTACGACCATGTCTCCCATCTCCCATGATCCCACCTCTGCCACATCTTCATGACCCCCCCCCCACGCAGTAGACCTCGGACCCTTCAACTGCCCCCAGATGAAGACCAGAAATAGACAGTTGTCGGAGACCGTGGAAACTTGGGTGCAGGGGGGGAAGAGAAACTCTTTGGAACAATAAACAATTAGTAAACCAACATGACCTTAAGAGAGAAGAGAGAGAGAGAGAGAGAGAGAGGCCGGCGAAGGAGGCAGGAGTGGGTTTTGGAACGCCCCCCCCCACACACACACACACTCGGCGAAGGCCACGGCTGGCCAAGCTAATGCCCTGTTGCGCGTTCAATCAGGGATGAGGGAATCGATGCGTTCTACAGCTGCATGGCTAAGCTAATGCGACGCATACTTCCAGACGGCCTATTTGTTCAAGCTGAAACGCCAAGGTTAAGATTGGGTTGATCATTGAACATGTCTGTGCAGATTAGGAGACGGGCTTAGTGATTTTTTTAGGCTTAAGGTGTTACATCCAATAAGTCAGGCCTGGTTCATAATGTGAGATAGGTAAACAAGTAGTGTTTGAGAATGTGGGGAGGTGACTGCGTTTGTCGTGAATTGTGCACTGGTGTGTTTTGAAAGCCAATGTTCATGCTTGTGTATCACCATTCATGCTGCAAAGAGAGGTTTGTTGTTTAAGCGATACCCTACATTTAAGTTTTGCAATGTTCGCACGTGGAAAGAATGTGTTTTAGCTCCTTCTAATACAAAGAATACACTTCAAACCCGCCTTTGTCTGTAGACTCAGATGAACTGGTGTACGTATGTGGACAGTTTACTTTATGTTCATATGATGGTTTTGTGTCTCGTCTATCACAGGTGTTCAGTGCACGACAAATAAAAACGTATGATTATTAGCTTATTATATACCAGTCTGGTGTGGACTCCAGATCTGGATAACACTGTGTATTTGAAGAACTGACTTTAGTAACTGTTACAACAGTATGTTTATCTACATACATGTCATCATGTATGTCAGATGTAAGTCTGGTGTGGTACCCAGGAAGACTACTACTACTACTACTCCTACTACTACGACTACTACTACTATTAATAATACTAAAAATAAATACTACTACTACTACTACGACTACTACTACTATTAATAATACTAAAAATAAATACTACTGCTACTACTACTACTACTATTAATACTATTACTTCTACAACTACTAATATTAATACTATTACTACTACTACTGTTACTAATTTTACTATTACTACTACAACAACAACTGCTAATATTAATACTATTACTAATTTTACTACTACTACTACTACTACTATTATAATACTACCACTGCTACTAATACAACAACTACTACTAATACAACTACTACTACTACAAGTAATAATAATACTATTACTACCACTACCATTACTATTACTACTACTATTATACTACTATCACGACCACTAATATTATACTACTGACTACTAATACTTCTATAATACTACCACTAATACAAAAATAACTACTACTACTACTACTACTACTACTATTACTACTAATAAGAATATTACTACTACTACTATTATGCTACTACTACTACCACTACTACTAATATTAATACTGGTACTACTACTGCTACTTCTATAATACAACTACTAATACAACAACAACAACAACAACTACTACTACTACTCCTACTATTACTGCTAATAAGAATATTACTACTACTACTATTATGCTACTACTACTACTACTAATATTAATACTACTGCAACTACTAATACTTCTATAACACTACTACAACAACAACAACAACGACAATAACAACAACTACTACTACTACTACTACTACTACTAGAACAACAACAACTACTACTAATACAACAACTACTACTACAAATAATAATAACACTATTACTACCACTACCGTTATGATTACTACTACTATTATACTACTACTACTACCACTAATATTAATGCTACTACTACTAATACTTCTATAATACCACTACTAATACAAAATAACAACAACTACTACTACTACTATCACTACTAATAAGAATATTACTACTACTACTACTATTATGCTACTACTACTACCGCTACTACTACTAATATTAATACTGCTACTACTACTGCTACTTCTATAATACTACTACTAATACAACAACAACTACTACCACTCCTACTATTACTACTAATAAGAATATTACTACTACTACTACTACTACTAATAATAATAATAATAGGAATATTACTACTACTACTACTACGCTACTACTACCACCACTACTACTATTACTAACACTATTACTATCACTACAATTACTGCTACTAATATTAATACTGTTACTACTACTGCTAAAAATAATAACACTATTATTACAACTAATAATAATAAAAACAGTAATAATAATTTAAGAAAAAAATCTGATTCAGCTTCATTAATCTGAATGATTTGTCTTTTCTTTCTCCTTCTGTGACGTTGCAGTCCACATCTGTGGGTTCTGGACCAAACAAGACATTTGAGGGTGTAATGTTGGGATATTTTTGATGTATCCATCTATAAAGAAAATGTTAATAATGTAAATAATGGTATGTAAGTATCAGATGTACATAAATGGAGTGGCTCTATCTGTGGTGCATTTTGATCTATACTTGCACATTCTCTGCTGTGGTTCTTTAGATTTCTACCTGTGCTGCAGGGCCGTGACCCCCCCCCCCCCACCACCACCACCACCACCACCACCATCCCATCCCACCCCCCACACCCTGAAGCCCCTTTAATCCAGAGAAAAGCCTTTAGGCTCTGGCTGTGTTTGTCCACATGCCGACCATCGCCGCTGGAGCTGGCGATGACGCCGGCAGCTGCTGACATGTATGGAGCTTCTGAGAGACGGTGCGAGTGGAGCTCTGTGACTGTGTGTTGTTGTGTGTCCGCAGGGGTGGGGTGGGGGTGGAGGGGTAAAATCCCACTTCCTTATTAGAGGGGGCCCCAGCTGCCCCGGCGCTCTCTCGTGGGAGTTAGTCCGACGCTGCACAGGAACCGTGGGTTTTGTCGGGGCTATTGGCCAAAAGCTCCTCGGGGCAGACGAGCAGACTCCCATCCAGACATGATCCACACTGAACTGCCTCCCCCAGTCCTGTCACATGGAAAATCTGGATTACCTTTGCCTCCAGTTCACTACGCATTACTATCCACCGTTAGGCTGTCATCGGATCAAACCTGGACCGGAGCGGGGGACGTCAAATACGATCCAACGACCCAAACATTCCGATGAGTTACTACTGAAGTCTGACCATTAACAGACTGTATATCAACAGAAACGTACGGTACATTCAGTTTGGAACATGTGGACGCAAGCTAATGATGACGACAGTTTAAGTTTGTTTGATTTATATATTTATAGAATAGATTATATGATGTTATAAACACCTCAAATCCACCTGGAATCACCAGATTTCAGAAAACGTACTCTATGAACCAGCTCCAACTGGCTCTGTATTTTCAGAAAATAATGTTATTAGAACAGAACAGAACAGAATAGCACAGAATAGAAAAGAATCACATAGAATAGAAAAGCATAAAATAGAAGCAAATAGAACAGAATAGAACACAATAGAACAGAACAGAATAGAAAAGAAGCACATAGAAGAGAATAGAAAAGCATAAAATAGAACCAATATAATAGAACAAAATAGAACAGAACAGAAAAGAATCACACAGAATAGAACAGAATAGAAAAGCATAAAAGAGAACCAAATATAATGGGACAGAACACAATAGAACAGAACAGAATAGAAAAGAATCACATAGAATAGAACAGAACAGAATAGGGTAGAAAAGCATGGAATAGAACCAAACAGAATAGAATAGAACACAATAGAATAAAACAGAGTAGAAAGGAATAACACAGAACCGAACAGAATAGAAAAGCATAAAATAGAACCAAATAGAATAGAACACAATAGAACAGAACAGAATAGAAGAGAATCACATAGAATAGAACAGAACACAGTAGAGTAGAAAAGCATAGAATAGAACCGAGCATAATAGAACAGAACAGAATAGCATAGAACAGAAATGAATCCCATAGAATAGAACAGAACAGAAAAGAACACAATAGACAAGAACAGAACAGGATAGAAGCAAATAGAATAGAACACAATCGAATAAAAGAGAGTAGAAAAGAATCACATAGAACAGAACACAATAGAATAGAATGAAAGAAGCGAAAACAATCACATAGAATAGAACAGAATAGAAGAGAACACAATAGCACAGAAACGAACAGAATAGAAAAGCAAAGTAGAACCGAATAGAATAGAATCGAACACAATAGAACAGAACAGAATAGAAAAGAATCACATAGAATAGAACAGAACAGAATAGGGTAGAAAAGCATAGAATAGAACCAAATATAATAGAATAGAACACAATAGAATAAAACAGAGTAGAAAAGAATAACACAGAACCGAACAGAATAGAAAAGCATAAAATAGAACCAAATAGAATAGAACACAATAGAACAGAACAGTATAGAAAAGAATCACATAGAATAGAACAGAACAGAGTAGAGTAGAAAGCATAGAATAGAACCGAATATAATAGAACAGAACAGAATAGCATAGAACAGAAAGGAATCCCATAGAATAGAACAGAAAAGAAAAGAACACAATAGAAGAGAACAGAACAGAATAGAACCAAATAGAATAGAACACAATCGAATAAACGAGAGTAGAAAAGAATCACATAGAACAGAACACAATAGAATAGAATGAAAGAATAGAAAACAATCACATAGAATAGAACAGAATAGAAGAGAACACAATAGCACAGAAAAGAACAGAATAGAAAAGCAAAGTAGAACCGAATAGAATAGAATAGAACACAACAGAATGGAACAGAACACAATAGAACAGAAGAGAAAAGAACACAACAGAATAGAACAGAATCACATAGAACAGAACAAAAGAGAACACAACAGCATATAGAACAGAATATAATAGCATAGAACACAATAGAACAGAATAGAATTGAACAGAACAGAATAGAATAGAATAGAATAGAATAGAACAGCTCCGTTTAGCAGCAGATTGTTGTGCAAAAAGACTGTATATAAAAAAAATTTGCAAAACACACAAAATTACACTAAAATTAAACACTAAAAAATTCTGACAATGTACAAAACAACAAATAAATACTAAAACTGTACAAAAGGCCAACTCTATACCACAGACAGAAGAAATATATGCAGCATACGGTATGGCAGCTATGGCAAAAACCAGCCTTTATATTCAAAGTGGAATGAGGAGATGCCTGAAGAACGTGCAGCTGATGATGTTACTGTAGCACTGATGTTGACAGGGAGGAAACCATGTGATTATGAATGTGATGGTCTGTATGGGACCCTGATCATGGTCAGCTGTTCACCCACAGACACATGGAGTCCCACTTCCTGACACATACTCTGGGCGAGCATCGGTCAACCACAAGCCTCTCCGGACCGCCTTTGCCAACGCTTCACAAACGCTGCCTTTTGTCGAGCTGTCGACGACAGACCGATTGTACAATAGTGGCGCAACACATGCAGCTCGTCCCTGTAACCTCAGATCGAGTTTATTCTTGTTCTCTCGCAGCTAAAAGTGTTTCAAAGCATTTCACAAGCGCTTTGTTGAGCAGCGTTTCACAAATAAGTAACACCCTGATCCTCTGCCAAACCCATAATATTAACCCTCGAACACCCAAACATCCACCACCTACTGATCTAAATGGTTTAATAACTTCTGATCCGTTAAACCTATCAATACATGTCATTAATTGGTGTAAAATACAGTTTATCATCGTTTCATGGTCATCAGATACGACCCATTTGGGAAACAGAAAACAAAGCAGCACAGCAAGAATGAGATGTGGAGAGTGGAGGTTTTTACAGGAAACAGAAGAGGCTAAAGGTAGTATTTCTAATAAAAAAAAAATAAAAATTATCATTATTACAGTATTTGGAATAAAGATCTGTGAAGTTATATCAAAGATGCTGGTGTTTTTGATTGTAGAGATATGAAGTGAATATATGAATTGTGAACTGAATGTGATCAGGTACCAGACTTCCCTAATATCAATAACTACGACCCCTTTAATGTAGTAAAAATGTTTTAATGGCAAGTCTAATACCTGTTGATCCACCAATTCTATCAATACATGTCAATAATTGGTGTAAAATACAGTTTATCATCTTTTCATTGTCATCAGATATGACCCATTTGGATATTCAGAGGCTTCGTAGTTACCATGGAAACACCGTCACCTTCTACAACATTGGTTCACCAGTAAAACCCATGGAGTTGGATCAATGACAGTGGATGGACACACTTGGTTTATACACATTATTCTATAAAATGAACAAAAATGTATAAAAATATGTAAATATAAATAAATATAAAAAAGTAATCTGGAAAAAAATGAGCAAAAAATGTACAAAAAAGGATAAAATGAGCAACATAATGAACAAAAACAGCTAAAGTATTGAATAAAACAAGTGTTCAGAGAACGCAAACCTCCGCCAAGCACCCCGAACGGTGTGCATGTGTGGATCGACTGTTTCTTTTCAAATTAAACCGTTTCCAGGTTGTTCCATACAGCAGAAAAAGTTGAAGCTTGGTACCAGTCATGTGTATGTCCAATTATATTGTATTCCAATATTTGTTGAGTTCTAATGAAAAATGTGTGGTAAATGGGATTTTCAATGTTAAATGGAAATGTCCACAGAGTCCACATTCCACAGTGGATGTGAACAATTTTGTGCCAGATACAACATATTGTTATAAGCTACAGGTGGATCAAATTGGAGGCTAATCAGAGTCGTTTTGAATTTTTTTAATGAGTTTTCTAAAATTGCTCAATGATGAGAGATAGGAAAATTGTAGCTTTTGTGACCTTGCTGTGACCTTGAACTCTGGCCTATTTGGCCCAAAATTTAATGGGTTGGTCCCAGGGCCTAGGCCTATCTGTGGGTAAAGTTTGGGAAAGATGGTTGTGATAGTTTTCCCATAAAGTTGCTAACAAACAAACAAACAAACAAACAAACACAAAGCAAAGTGATCACAATACCTCCTGGCTGAGGTAATAAACAAAAATGAATAATAAATCAACAAAATAATAAGTAACATGAGCAACATAAGTAAAAACAAAACAAAAACAGTGGACAGAGACACTGGGTTTATGTTCAGTTAATGATGTATTTGTTGAAAAAGTACGTTTTTTCCGTCAGTTTTCTCCATTTTGATGAAATAACCTTTGAATTCCTACACGATCAGTGACTTAAATCATAGTTAAGTTCATGATTTACATTGAAAAATGCAAATTAATGGAAATCACTAGAAAACGTTAAATGTGCATTAAAAATGTATTTGGAAATCAAAACAAAAATATCTCTGGTTCTTTACGAGTTAATTAAAATAAACAACAAAATGAACAAAAACAGCCAAGGTAATGATCAAAATGAACAAAAATGAATAATAAATCAACAAAATAATGAGTAACGTGAGCAAAATAAGCAAAAACAAAACAAAAATAAGTAAAAACAAAACAAAAATATCTCTGGTTCTTTATGAATTAATTAAAATAAGCAACAAAATGAACAAAAACAGCCAAGGTAATGATCAAAATGAACAAATATGAATAATAATTCAACAAAATAATAAGTAACATGAGCAACATAAGTAAAAACAAAACAAAAACAGTGGACAGAGACACTGGGTTTATGTTCAGTTAATGATGATTTTGTTGAAAAAGTACGTTTTTTCCGTCAGTTTTCTCCATTTTGATGAAATAACCTTTGAATTCCTACACGATCAGTGACTTAAATCATAGTTAAGTTCATGATTTACATTGAAAAATGCAAATTAATGGAAATCACTAGAAAACGTTAAATGTGCATTAAAAATGTATTTGGAAATCAAAACAAAAATATCTCTGGTTCTTTACGAGTTAATTAAAATAAACAACAAAATGAACAAAAACAGCCAAGGTAATGATCAAAATGAACAAAAATGAATAATAAATCAACAAAATAATGAGTAACGTGAGCAAAATAAGCAAAAACAAAACAAAAATAAGTAAAAACAAAACAAAAATATCTCTGGTTCTTTATGAATTAATTAAAATAAGCAACAAAATGAACAAAAACAGCCAAGGTAATGATCAAAATGAACAAATATGAATAATAATTCAACAAAATAATAAGTAACATGAGCAAAATAAGCAAAAACAAAACAAAAATAAGTAAAAACAAAACAAAAATATCTTTGGTTCTTTATGAATTAATTAAAATAAGCAACAAAATTAACAAAAACAGCCAAGGTAATGATCAAAATGAACAAATATGAATAATAAATCAACAAAATAATAAGTAACATGAGCAAACATAAGTAAAAACAAAACAAAAACAGTGGACAGAGACACTTGGTTTATGTTCAGTTAATGATGTATTTGTTGAAAAAGTACATTTTTTCCTTCTGTTTTCTTCATTTTGATAAAACAACCTTTGGAATTTCTACATGATCAGTGGATTAAATCATAGTTAAGTGCATGATTTACACAGAAAAATGCAAATTAATGGTGCTAAATCACTTAGAAAAGGTTAAATGTGCAGTAAAAATGTATTGGAAATCAAAACAAAAATATCTCTGGTTCTTTCTGAGTTAATTAACAACGGCCTGAAACTGCATTAATTTAACAAACAGGTCAGGCTGAGAATACAGGGTCTGGAACAGCTGAAATGTTTGTTTTCGAAGCTGCAGAATGTCAGGGACAGACAGCGCTAACTCGACAGGAAATGACCAGCTTTTTTTTTTTTTTTTTTTTTTTCCCCTCTTTTATTATGGTTATGTGAATATTATTGTCTTTACTGAGTCAACAAAGTAACTGAAGAAACATGATTCACAGTGGGATAAAGTTCACTGCACTTTTGCATGAGGACATTTAGCTGCATGTAGTTCCATCGTACTGTGAGTGTTTAAAATATACATGCAGATCAAAACTGTGTGGAATATTTGACTTAAAACTCTTGTGTGTTAATGCCGTCTTCGAAAATCCTTCAGACGTTTCAATATGTCTAGACAGGATCTTTAATTTCTGTTTCTGTGCGCAGCTTCTCATCTGACTCATTATTATTCTGAAACTCTTAGGTTCATTGTGTTTAATCCAGTCACAATCGTACGTATTAGACAAAGATGCAGCAGCAGGAGGGGAGGATTGGCTTTGGTCGATGATATTTAATCTGAAATAAAAAAAAAAAAATAAAAAAAACTGAAAAAACTTATTGAATGATCAGAAGTGAAACACTGAGGAAAATAGTAAAAAAAAAATACACACTTGCACATATTTCACCCATTATAAGTAAATGGGAAGATTAAAAAAATTCATTAAAAATTTGAACTTTTACCTACTTTTCCCAAAATGTAATCACATCTATTCTGGGTCACTGGCAATCTATAAACCCAATTTGGTATGAATTCAACCAATACTTTTGCTGCTACAGACATGTGAAATTTCGCCCATTATAAGTAAATGGGAAAAAAAAGATTTTAAAAATTCATAAAAAATTGTAACTTTAACCTACTTTTCCCAAAATGTAACGAGATCTATTCTGGGTCACTGACAATCGATAAACCCAATTTGGCATGATTTCAACCAATAGTTTTGCTGCTACAGACATGTGAAATGTTGCCCATTATAATTAAATGGGAAAAAAAATATTTGAAAAATTCATAAAAAATTGAAACGTTGACCTACTTTTCCCAAAATGTAATCACATCTATTCTGGGTCACTGGCAATCTATAAACCCAATTTGGTCTGAATTCATCTAATAGTTTTGCTGCTACAAACATGTGAAAATTCGCCCATTATAAGTAAATGGGGAAAAAAAAGATTTTAAAAATTCAGAAAAAATTGTAACTTTAACCTACTTTTCCCAAAATGTAATCACGTCTATTCTGGGTCACTGGTGATCTATAAACCCAATTTGGTCTAAATTCATCCAATAGTTTTGTTGCTACAGACATGTGAAATTTCACCCATTATAAGTCAATGGTAAAAAAAAGATTTAAAAAATTCATAAAAAATTGTAACTTTGACCTACTTTTCCCAAAATGTAATGATATCTATTCTGGGTCGCTGGCAATGTATAAACCCAATTTGGTATGAATTCAAATACTAGTTTTGCTGCTACAGACATGTGAATTTTCGCCCATTATAAGTAAATGGGGAAAAACAATATTTTAAAAAATTCATAAAAAATTTTAACTTTGACCATCTTTTCCCAAAATATAATGAGATCTATTCTGGGTCACTGGTGATCTAAAAACCCAATTTGGTATGAATTCAACCAATAGTTTTGCTGCTACAGACATGTGAAATTTCGCCCATTATAAGTAAATGGGAAAAAAAAGATTTTAAAAATTCATAAAAAATTGAAACGTTGACCTACTTTTCCCAAAATGTAATCACATCTATTCTGGGTCACTGGCAATCTATAAACCCAATTTGGTCTGAATTCATCTAATAGTTTTGCTGCTACAAACATGTGAAAATTCGCCCATTATAAGTAAATGGGGAAAAAAAGATTTTAAAAATTCAGAAAAAATTGTAACTTTAACCTACTTTTCCCAAAATGTAATCACGTCTATTCTGGGTCACTGGTGATCTATAAACCCAATTTGGTCTAAATTCATCCAATAGTTTTGTTGCTACAGACATGTGAAATTTCACCCATTATAAGTCAATGGTAAAAAAAAGATTTAAAAAATTCATAAAAAATTGTAACTTTGACCTACTTTTCCCAAAATGTAATGATATCTATTCTGGGTCGCTGGCAATGTATAAACCCAATTTGGTATGAATTCAAATACTAGTTTTGCTGCTACAGACATGTGAATTTTCGCCCATTATAAGTAAATGGGGAAAAACAATATTTTAAAAAATTCATAAAAAATTTTAACTTTGACCATCTTTTCCCAAAATATAATGAGATCTATTCTGGGTCACTGGTGATCTAAAAACCCAATTTGGTATGAATTCAACCAATAGTTTTGCTGCTACAGACATGTGAAATTTCGCCCATTATAAGTAAATGGGGGAACAAAAAAAAAAAAAGATTTTAAAAATTCATAAAAAATTGTAACTTTCACCTACTTGTTCCAAAATTTAATGAGTTCTATTTTGGGTCACTGACAATCTATAAACCCAATTTGGTATGAATTCAACCAATAGTTTTGCTGCTACAAACATGTGAAATTTTGCCCATTATAAGTAAATGAGGGAAAAAAAAAACAAAACAAAGATTTTAAAAATTCATAAAAAATTGTAACTTTAACCTACTTTTCCCAAAATGTAATCACATCTATTCTGGGTCACTGGCAATCTATAAACCCAATTTGGTCTGAATTCATCCAATAGTTTTGCTGCTACAAACATGTGAAATTTCGCCCATTATAAGTAAATGGGGAAAAACAATATTTAAAAAAATTCATAAAAAATTTAAACTTTGACCATCTTTTCCCAAAATATGAAGAGATCTATTCTGGGTCACTGGTGATCTAAAAACCAAATTCGGTATGAATTCAACCAATAGTTTAGCTGCTAGAGGCATGTGAAAATTTTCCCATTACAAGTAAATAGGGAAAAAAAAAAAAGATTTAAAAATTCATTTAAAAATATCACAAATTTGACCTACTTTTCCCAGAATGCAATGAGATCTATTGTGGGTCACTAGCAATCAATAAAACAAATTTGGTATGAATTCAACCAATAGTTTTGCTGCTAGAGTGTTAACAAACAAACAAACTGAACCAAAAATAATATCCCTTGCCTTCCCTTCACGGGGCGGGGTAAAAATTTCACAAAAAATGCAAAAAACATGAACAAATATGACCATCATGAAATGTCTTAAGAAAAATAAGTAACATTTTTACCAATATTCTGCCTGTTATTAAACGTTTTGTGTATTTGTAGCTCTACTGTGATCTGTAAGTTGAAATGAACATGTGTAAATGATAAAATGAGTAGAATATTGTTAAAAACGCACTTATTTTTCCTCAAGAAATATCAACTTTTTCATGTTATTCACATTTTTTAAAGGGTAGTTTGTAAATGTAAACACTTTGATAATGTAATTGTACTTTTTCACACTAATACAAAGAGAAAAGTTTGGAGTTCTTGGAATTTATAGGTTATTATTCTATTAATTTACTGGTCCAGCCCACTTCAGATCCAATTGGGCTGAATGTTCTCCAGAACTACAGTTGCGGAAAAAATTATTAGTCCATCAAAAATCATCAAAAACAATGCCTATGTAATCCAGTACCAACTCCTGTGTGTATCATGTGACTAAAACAGACAGAAAAGAAAACATGGAATGCCTAAAAGCACTGTTTTTGTCAGTACAATGCCATAGATACTGATGTAAGAACTGAAGTGATTTTGGTTATTATCAAGAAAACATGGAAAATGGATAGATATCAGCTCTGAAATGAAACTATTATGAGCTATTTTTGTTGTTATTATTATATTTGTCCAAACAAATGTACCTTTAATTGTACCAGGCATTAAAATGAACAAGAAACTGAAGAAAACAAGGTTGGTCTAAGAATTTTTTCAGCGACTGTATATTGAGTTTGACACCCTGGTTTAACTTTTAGGAATGAATTAACCAGAAATGAAGAAAAAAGTGGTTTTGCTGTGTCAGTTTTTTTTCCTTATTTCTAAAGTTGATCATAGTTGATAAAGGTGTTGTACGTACTGTATATTTGGATGTCTGGACCCTCCACTGTGGCCGGATGTGGGGGCTCATAACCACTTAGGCAGCCCCACTGACCAAATAACTTCCTTCCACTTTGATAGAGGACTAATTATTTCCTCAAAGCCCCTCCCTTCCTCTGTTTTAACCCCTTAACTGTTGCACGTTTGCATTAAAACTGTGTCCATTACGGAATCGGCTGAATATATTCAATACATAAATGAAATGAAATTTTGAATAACATGAACAACCTGAAATATCATAAGAAAAATAAGTGCAATTTAAACAATATTATGTCTCAGCTTACAATTAACACCACTAATAGATCACAGAGGGACTATTATGTTGTTAAAATTGTCTAAGAATTGATAAAAAAAAATGTCTAAATGACAAAGACACAATGAAAGAAAATCTGAAACAAGATATAAACTGTAAAATGCAACTCTTATATTGTCCAGTGTGAAGTGCAGAGACATACACATGCACTAAAATATTCCTTCAAGAAAAAAAGTGCAATTTCAACAGTATTATGTCTGAGTTTTAATCTATTGCACTTACTTTTCTTAAGATATTTCAGGTTGTTCATATTTGTTCATGTTATTCACATTTTACTCTGAAATGATAGTTTGCAAATCTTTTTTTTTTTTTTTTACATCAAACCAAAGAGACAATAGTTGCTTTTTCACTGACCCCACAAATTGCGCAAATATAACTTGCACATTAAAATTTACCTAATGAAAAAATGACGATTTCACCAAAACTCTTATTTCTCGATTAAAAGTTTTTGCGCTAGCATGAGGTGATAATTCAGGCGTTGCACAAATTGTATATCACGCAAAACTGCGATGTTACATCATCAGTAGTCATCGATGTCGCTATTAACAGATGCGAAAACTTTGTTTCCGAAAGCATTCACCATGCCGTCAGCAGCTGTAACCATCTCTGTTCCATGGTCTTTTTGCAGCTATCAACTATAAACCACAGAAATGCGATCTATAGCACACTGAAACCGCCTCAAACGGCCGATCAAATGGTTAAGTTGTTTATGAGGAAAATACGTACGTTTGTGTGTTTCTTTCATCACATTACTGCACTTTTTGGCTGTGTTTACCGCAATCTGGCCGATGATTCGAACAGAATTATGAGAAATTTCTCTGTTTGTAGTGTGGTCCTGGAAAGCCTCCATTTCGAGGGTCAAACGGCCACACGCCTTAGCCCTTCCCTTCTGTCTAATAGAGAATCGGACAACACTACCCCTTCACATAAGTGTATGCGCAAAACAGAGGGGTAGGGGTAAGGGGGAGGGGCCAAGGGGTGAATTGGGATTCAGCCAAAATCTATTTAATGACTTTTAATGTTTTTTAATCACCCACAGAAACCCTGTAATACCATAAGGCAGTGGTTCCCAACCTTTTTTGGCTCGTGACCCCAATTTAACATCACACATTTCTGACGACCCCAGACATTCAAAACAGAGAATTTTTTTTTTTTTTTTGCTAAAATAAATTTGTTTTTGATCATGTAATAGTTTGCTATACTATGTTGCAAATAAACATTAATTTTAGACGACATTTAGTCTATATAATGTATATTATTATGGACGGAGGCAGAAAAGCCAGGTGTAGATTACTGCACAAAGTGAGAATTTTATTTTCCTTGGTCAGGATATGTACAGTCAGTCCAGCTTGGATTTACAAGGCTGCAAATTAATACTGAACAAACAAGAACTCAAACTATGAATTATGAAAGAGCTGCAGCATCTGAAACTGACCACAATGAACATTTGAAAGATAAACAGAACCACAGTGCTTCAGTTTCAGCTTCAGAGTTTGTCATGTCTTTTATGGATTGGGATTGTCTCTGTCAACTCACCATATATTTATTACACTGGTCAACAAAAAATTTATTGTTGAAGTTTTTTGGGCTGATTTAGGATAATTTTGGTGTGCTGAATCCAAAAATCACATTAATTTTGCTCAATCAGGTCAACTTTCTGAACTATGCTACATATTGGCTTTTTAACATTTTTGCTTACATTTATGGGCATTTTCACATCATATGATACAAAATTCTTTCATATTTCTTGCAATAAACAAGTTCTGAAGATTTTACTTTTGCCAATTTATGATTAATGTTTTTTTTTAATATTACAGGTGAATGAAATGGCTTCGACTAGAAGATGTTGCAAAAATAAGCCTGACGTATTCTGCTACATCTGCGGTGAATACACCATTGTACCTAACAGGAATCCTGTTAGAAAATGATTTTTTGTCTCTTAAAACCTATTTTGGGTGAGAACTATATAAAAAATCAACTGATAAAGTCACAAAATGTAATCAATTTTGTGAGAAGATCAAATTTTTCAAAAATCAAATTAGCAAAAAAACCTGACCTGATTGAGAAAAACAGATGTCATTTTTGGATTTAGCGGTGCAAAATGGTCCTAATTCAGTTGAAAAAACCTAGACAACTTGCAAAAAACATTTCTTTGTAACCCAGTGTTATTAGTAAGGTTTTTTTATTTTATTTTTTATCAATTCCTAGAAATTTCAGGAGACCACATTTGAATTCCAGGCGACCTCACGTGGGGTCCCGACCCTAAGGTTGAAAAACACTGCCATAAGGTAAGGAATTACTTTTAAATTACATTAATAAGTAATCTGTAATGGATTACAGTTTGGAAGTAACTTACACAACACACTCTCAAAAACAGAGGTACAAGATCAGAACATTTATGTACCTATAAGTCCATTTTTTAAGAATGTTCTCTCAAAAGTACAATATTGGTCTTTAGGAGGCCAGAATTGCACCTTTAGACTATGAAAAAGGGTCCAAAGTTATGTAAAGTACAAATCTGTACTATAAGGTACCCTGCTGCATTCAAAAATGTGTGTAGACCATGAGAATAGGCTATAGTCTAGGAGAACTGAACAGTAGGCCGAATTATAGTTCAAACATTAGGCTTAGCACATTATTTATTATATATCATACTGTAATTACTCTATATTATATTTAACCCTTTCATGCATAGGCCACTCTAGTGGACAGTTCTTCTCCAGCTGTTCTCTTGTATATTCATGGGTTTTGATGTTTTAGTTCCATATCAGCCAACACAGTGGACACTTACGCACCATCCCCATACACTGAAATTCAGACCATTACTGTAACTTTGCTGTTCTTGATAAACCTGATCTGCACTAACATGTTTGAGTGTTAATCAACTGTCATTTGTTAGACAAGAAGTTTTTTTTTTTGCATATTATCTCCATGAAATGAGTAATTACTAGCATTAGAATATGTTAAAATGTAAGAAGACATCAGATTAGCAGCACTAAAAATGTTTTTATTTCATTGTTTTCATATCACTTTCTGATATTGGGTTCATGCACGAATTATGAGAACCTTAATCAAAATATTTTCCTGAGTGTTTTTATTCCTCTATAGGCATGAAAAAAACAATGCAACTGAAAATTTTGCTCTAAAAAATAAATAAATAAAATAAAATAAAAATAATTTTTAAAAAATGCATAAAAAAAATAATAATGAAAAAAAAAATTCTTATGAACCTATTTTTCATGAAGTTGCAAAAATGTCCACTCAGCTGGACACCACATGTTTCATTTTTGATGCACAGAAACATGTATTTACTGGTAAATTGTGTGAAAACTATGGGGAGGGCTTGTGATTCTGGGGGTTTATGCTCAGGAGAGATCTACATAATATTACCAATTCATGTCAGAAAAGATATGTAGTGTATTAAAACTTTAATAAAGATAAGTGTAAAAAAAAAACCAAAACAAAAAAACGAAAAGAACAACAAAATCCATGTATACAAGTGAACAGCTGTAGAGTAGCTGTCCCCTGTAGTGACCGGTATGCATGAAAGGGTTAAACATGTGCCTTTATTTCAAAAGTTACATGCATGGACATTTTTGTAACTCTATGAAAAAAACAAACAAACTTGATCACACTGTTTTTTTTCATGCCTATGGAGGAATAAAAACACTCAAGAAAAAAAATCTTAACTAAGGTTCTCATAATTAATGCATGAAAGGGTTAAATACATGTTTGTTTGCCTCAAGAATTAAATGCATGGTGTCCAGTTGAGTGGACATGTTTGTAACTCCATGAAAAACAGGTTCATAAAAAAAAAAAAAAAAAAAAAAAAAAAAATCAATTGCATTGTTTTTTTTTATGCCTAGAGGAATAAAAACACTCAGGAGAAAAATCTCGACTAAGGTTTTCATAATTCGTGCATGAAAGGGTTACACATCATGGCATTATTAACTATACGAGAGTTTTCTTTCTATGTAAAGTACTTAAGGTACAAAAATGGACCATTTCGAAAGGGTACAGAAATGTAGGGCTGTGCAATTAATCGAAATTCAATTACGATTTCGATTATTACACGCAACGATTACAAAAATGATGTAATCGAGAAAAAACGATTATTAATATTGAGTTGTTTAATTCACGCGCACGCAAGCTACCATGAGCTGCTCAGCCCCGCCCCCCTCTAAGCTACTGCTGCCAGCTAGCCAGCAGGTCCGCCCCAAGAGGAAAGTTGTACCTAGCGATCTGGAAAAATAGCAGGAGAATCGGAGCAGAAGTGCTTGGTAAACAAAAAAGGCAAGTCAAATTCAGTTGTATGGAATCACTTTGGGTTTGATGAAGAAGACAAAGAGCAAAAACCCATTACGTGCAAAAAGTGTTTCCTAGTTGTGTCCGCACCGACCGGTAACACAGCAAACCTTTTTAACCATCTAAAGTTTAACCACCGCCACCTTTATCATAATCTCATGAAAAACTAAAACACATAAAAAAAACTCCGTCTACAACTTCGTCCGCAATGCAATCTTCAGTCTCCGAATCTCTTTACGTTGCAACTCCCGTATTAACCTAACTGAAACCTCACGGCACGCCACTGAATTTATGTTTCATACTACACTGAACATACTTGAATTTATAATTTGGACTTTACGTGAGTTTTTTTTTTTTTTTTTTTTATTGCTCCAGTTCTATGGCAAGTCTATAGCAGTTTAATTCCAGTGCACTATTTGTTTACAAAAGGAAACATAGTTGAATTTACAGTACACTTATTTGCATTCACAGATTTTTTTGTTTCGTACAAAAGTGAACATACTTTGTTTTAATGGTTAAAAGCTTTATTTATATTTAAAGATTATATCTTACATTGTTTTGCAAGAAAAAAATAAACAACTTTAAGGTTAACAAATAATCATTTTTAATAATCGTGATTTCAATTATTGCTAAAATAATCGTGATTATTTTTTTTTCTATAATCGAGCAGCCCTACAGAAATGTCTGTCAAAAAAGTACACCCCCAGTGACAAGCATTTGTACCCTTTTAAGTACAAGCTGGTACCTCTGTTTTTGAGAGTGCACAACTGTTAACTCACAAACAATAAAAAACATCAGCATGTCCGTTTCAGAGAAAACACCAGTGGAGCTGCAGAAGGGGCCGCTAAAGGACCAGCACTAATCAACAGCCTGATGAATGTTCGCCTCCGCCACCCACCTACGACTCCCCGCCGCCTCCCTAGGGGTCGGACCAACATGTTCCTTCCTGTCCCGAGACGTCGCGGGTGGGAGGGGGAGGATACTGGTGACAGCGTGACTGGCGCCGCGGCCGTGCACACGCGCACACATAGACGGAGCGAGGCGAGTCGACACGGATACGCGGATACGCAGGGGATTTGTCGAGCTCTGTGGTTTTGTTTTTGTGCACTACGGCGTTCAGTTGGTCTGGAGCACATGTGCGAGGAGCAGCTCATGCGTAGTTGGAGGCTCCGCTTAAATTAATTCGTTTGCAGTCTCTTTTATATAAAGCCCCATCCTAATCATTTTTTAATAAAGATTCATAAAAATAAGCCTTCTGGCAGTACCTGGGTATCTGAGTATCTCACGGTGCATATTCACATTTACGACCTTTTCGGAGGCTGGGTTTCGTTCCATCTTTTTTAATACGAGTCTCCGCTGTGTGCTTTGTCCAAACACGGAAATGCCAAAACAGTTTTTATATTAAAACATCTATTTCATCCTGCCAGAGTTTGACAAAAAGACAAACATGCCCTAATATGTGCAACACTACACAGGACAGCGTTTAGTTTTTACTGGGGCGACGTTAGATTGCACAATAATAAACTTTACCATCACACACAAGTGCAATAAATATCACACATGCATCTGCGATCATCCACAAATATTGCTCCAAGCTTGATTTATGTTCTTTAATTATTAATTATTTTTCCAACACAATATCATAACATTGAGCTGAAATCTTCCAAATCGCAGAAATATTCCAAAGAATGGCTCTAATCAATGTTTTCTGTATTAAAAATGTATGAAATGACTGCGGGTGGTATTAGGATTAATAAGGTGGGGAGTCTACAGATCCTTATAAGTGAGATCCGGGGTTGTTCGCAGCTACATGGAAGATTTTATTGTCTGTCAACACATGGATAGATGGAAGGAATTTATCAGTAAATACAGGTTAATGCAGGGGTGTCAAACATGTGGCCCGGGGGCCAAATGTGGCCCGCCAGAGGGTCCAGTTCGGCCTCTGGGATGTTTTTGCCAAGTGCAAAAATTCCACAGTCTTGAATTGAATTAAGCAAAAAAAAAAAAAAGCTTGAATGAAGGAAAAAATCTTGAATTAAGCCAAAAAAAAAAAAAAAAAATCTTCAATTAAGCCAAAAAAATCTCAAATTTAGCAAAAAAAATCTTGATATAAGCCCAAAAAAAATCTTTAATGAAGTAAAAAAAATCTTGAATTAAGCCAAAAAAAAAAAAATCTAGAATTAACAACTTAAATTTTTTTCTTTGTTTTAGTGCAAAAAACATTACATTATGAAAATATTTACATTGACAAACTATCCTGTAACACTAAAATAGGAATAACCTGAACAAATACGAACAACCTAAAATGTCTACAGAAAATTCAGCACAGTTTTAACAATTTTTCTTCCTGTTCCTCAGTGTTCAGTGTCTTTGTAGATCTGATCCATAATGCACATGTACAAATGATAAGTTGACGAATAATATTGTTAAAATTGCACTAAATTTTCTTACATTTTTTAATTTAAATTTCAGTTTTTTCAGGTTTTTTTTTTTTTTGAATAGTTTATAAAATTAAGTATTTTCGTAATTTAATGAGGTTTGTTTTACACTAAAACAAAGACAAAAATTTGGAGTTATCGTTATTTATATATTATTATGTTATTATTTTTCTAGTCCGGCCCACTGGAGATCAAATTTAGCTGAATATGGCCCCTAAACTAAAATGAGTTTGACACCCCTGGGTTAATGTATAAATAGAGCAATCCAAAGACACTTTTACAAAGAGAACCTGGAAAAAAGGTCAGATGATGATCCCACCTTATTTCCACCACTGACTGATTTCCACAGTCAAAGGAGTAACAGAGGTGAAACAGGCTGAACTTTTACACAGCGGACCTGTGTTCTGGAATCAAAGGTGATGCAGCGCAGCGTATAGTGCAGGGGTGTCAAACTCCTTTTAGTTCAGGGGCCACATTCAGCCCAAATTGATCTCCAGTGGGCCGGACCAGTAAAACAATAGCATAATAACTTGTAAATAATGATGACTCCAAATTTTCCTCTCTGTTTTAGTGCAATCAAAATTAAATTATGAAAATATGTACATTTACAAAATATCCAAACAAAAATTATGTGAATAACCTGAAAAAACTGAGATTTCTTGAGAAAAATAAGTGCAATTTTAACAATATTACATCTCAACTTACCATTTATATATGCATATTATGGATTGGATCACAAAAGGCACAAAATATTTAATAACAGGAAGTATAATGTTAAAATTTTACTCAAAAAAATTTCAGGTTTTTCAGATTTTATTGTTAAAGGATAATTTGTAAATGTTAATATTTTCATAATTTACTGTAAGTTTTTACGCTAAAACAAAGAAAAATATGAGGTTGTCATTATTTATAGGTGTAATGTAAAATTACGGTTTTCACAATAAACTAAGAAAATTTCATTATTTATAGGTTATTATGCTATTATTTTAGTTGAGATCACATTGTCCTGTATGTGGAACCTAAACTAAAACAAGTTCAACATCCTTGATTGTTAATATCTGAAGTGTATTTTTTGCAAATTCATCCCGTGGACCGGACTGGAACCTTTGGCGGGCCGGTTTTGGCCCCCGGGCCGCATGTTTGACACCCCTGCTATTGCTATAAATGACAACTCAAAGTTTTTCTCTTCATTTTAGTGCAATAAAAAAACATTAAATTATGAAAATATTTACATTTACAAACTATCTTTTCACAAAAAGATGTGAATAACCAGAAAAAGATTTAATTTGTGTTCCTTTTACGTAGCATTCTGGAATCATGGTTCCACCTTTATCCCAGCTCTGTTCCTACCTCCAGAGGCGTTACAGAGCCAATGATCCCACCATTTCGTTTATACAGATGTCGTTTCGGAATAAAGGCGAAACATTCCCGTAATAGAAGTGCTGTGTAAAATGGGCTCAAGTGAATCGAAGGCTTATATTTCAAAATGAAAAATGTCAGGTGCAAACTGGAGGATTTTCACATCCTTTAGGTTCTGTGTTTAGTGACATCTAGTGGTGAAATTGTACATTGTACCCAAATGAACACCCAGGGTGTGATTTGGAAAAAAAACCCAAAAACAGATTTGGTGGTAGTGTTGTTGTTGTTTT
>NW_021941717.1:30000-71392 GCF_902148855.1 Sphaeramia orbicularis
GTTAATACTACTACTACTACTACCACCACCACTACAAGTCCTACCACTACTATTACTACTGCTACTAATACTACCACTACTCTTACTACTGATACTATTACTACCACTACTACTAATACTAACACTACCACTACAACTACTATCACTACTCCTACCACTACCACTACTACTACTACTACTACTACTACCACCATTACTACTACTACTACTACTACTACTATTACCACTACTCCTACCACTACCACTACTACTTCTACTACTACTACAGTAATGTCACAGTCAACAGCAGATATGAACATCCATTATCTTCCATAGTATTGCGATCTCTCACCTAAAGCTTGATCTGGTGATTATTGAGGGTTTTTTTTTGTTCACTTTATTAATTTTACCCCCAATTTTTGTTCATTTTGTTAATCTTGTTATTCTTTTTGTAATGAATTTGTTGATTTTCTTCATTTTGTTGATTATTTTGTCCGTTTTGTTGATTATGTTGTTGGTTTTTTCATTTTATTGATTATTTTGTTCTTTGTGTGAGTCACTTGTTGATTTTGTTGTTTTTTTCCTGTTCTGTTTTGCTTCATGTTGATTATTTTTTTCCCATTTGTGGCTCATTTTGCTTATTTTTGTTCATTTTGTTACTGGTCTAATACACCAGTAAATTACTGCCATAAATCTCATGTTGTCTGAACTAAAGGGTTAAAGACATGTGCTGCTGTTATTATTTTGAGGACAGTTTGTACAGTATATGTGCGTTAACCCTTTTAAAGGCCTTGTATTGTTGTGCTTTTTTTGGGCTAAATACAAAAATACTTGGTCCTTAATAGTGTTTTTACATCTTCTCTGCATTTCTGTTTTTAGGACAACATGCTACATCTCAAGAGAAATCCTTAAAATACATTAAATTCATGAATGCATGTACAATTTTCAGCTCAAACAACATTTCCATTTCCATCCAGTTCTGCTTTTAGATCGACTTTTCATCTCAGTCTGAAGAAACAAACATTTAATCTCCGCTTTTACACCGATCTGATCAGTGAGGTTGTGTAAAAAGATTCCACAAAGAGCCACATTAACACACTTTAACCCTTTACCAAGCAAGTGACTATTTTTGGTCTTTTCCGCATGCATTACAAGACAGTGACAGTGTAAGTAATGATGTTACTTTCACCTTACATGTGTTTTTCTTGTATTTTTATATATACTAACTGTATTTATTTATTTATTGCCACATACAAGCAAGGAACCAAATATAGTAACTTCAATGACCTTGTATTTTTCCTTTATACAATGTATTTTTCTTGTTTTTTTTTTTTTTGTATTTTTTTTAATATATACACTTCTTAGATTATTATTATTATTATTATTATTATTATTATTATTATTATTATTATTGTTTGGGTTTTTTTGGACCACTTATGGGCAAGGAACCAAAATGGTAACTTCATTAACCTTGATTTTCTACATAACAATAAAAATGTTTTGAAAAATTTCACAACAGTTATTAAGTCTTGTTATGTCCTCCATTAAGCAACAAATTTGTGTCAGAAAACTGGAAATTACATAAATTAATGTTTCATTAATATAATTATTATTGTTATGTTGAAATACAATGTGATACCCTAAAATACATGTTCCTAGCAACTTACATGTGTTTTTCTTGCATTTTTTATATTTACTTCTTTTTTTTTCTTTTATGGGCAAGGAACCAAATATGGCAACTTCACTGACCTTGTATCCTTGTATTTTTCTTGTATAAAATGCATTTTTCTTGTTTTTTTTTGTTTTTTTTAATATATACTTCTTGGATTGTTTTTTTTTCTTTTTGCCACCTATGGGTAATGAACCAAATATGGTAATTTCATTAACCTTGATTTTCCACATAACAATAAAAATGTTTGAAAAATTTCACAAAAGTAATAAAGTTGTATGTCCCCCAATAGACTAAAATTTGTGGCAGAAAACTGGGAATTACATCAATCAACATTTCATTAATATAATTCTTATTATTGTTATGTTAAAATACAACTTGAAGTTCTAAAATACATGTTCCGAGCACCATACATGAGTTTTTCTTGTATTTTTTATATACACATCTTGGATTTATTTATTTATTTTGCCACTTATGGGGAAGAAACCAAATATAGTAACTTCATTAACCTTGATTTACTACATAACAATGAAAAATTTAGAAAATTTCACAAAAGTAAAAAGTCGTATGTCCTCCTATAAGCAACAAATTTGAGGCAGAAAACTGGAAACTGACAGAAATTAATGTTTCATTAATATAATTATTATTATTGTTATGTTGAAATACAATGTGATACCCTAAAATACATGAAACAGACATAAATAAACGTTTCATTAATATAATTATTACCTCCGCCAAGGAGGTTATGTTTTTGCCAGGGTTTGTTTGTTTGTCTGTTTGTTTGTTTGTCTGTCTGTTAGTGTCCAACATAACTCAAAAGTTATGGACAGATTTGGATGAAATTTTCAGGGTTTGTTGGAAATGGGATAAGGAAGAAATGATTAAATTTTGGTGGTGATCGGGGGTGGGGGGGCCCATGGGGGGGGCCACTGATCAGCCTTGGCGGAGGTCTGCGCTCTCCGAGTGCTTCTAGTTATGTTGAATTTTTTTTTTTTTTTTTTTTTTACTTCTTGGATTTTTATTTATTTATTTATTTAGCCATTTATGGTTAAGGAACCAAATATGGTCACTTCATTAAACTTGTATTTTCTTAAAAATATATAATTCTTGGATTAGTATTTTTTTGGCCACTTATGGATAAGTTTTTTTTTTTTTTTTTGCCACTTATGGGGAAGAAACCAAATATAGTAACTTCATTAACCTTGATTTTCTATGTAACAATAAAAAATTTAGAAAAATTTCACAAAAGTAAAAAAGTTGTATGTCCTCCAATAAGCAACAAATTTGAGGCCGAAAACTGGAAACTGACATAAATTAATGTTTCATTAATATAATTATTATCATTATGTTGAAAAAATGTTTTTTTAATATTTACTTCTTGGATTTTTTTTTATTTTTATTTTTTTGCCATTTATGGTTAAGGAGCCAAATATGATCACTTCATTAAACTTGTATTTTTCTTGTATAAAATGTATTTTTCTTGTATTTTTTAAAAATATATAATTCTTGGATTATTATTTTTTTTGGCCACTTATGGGTCAGGGACCAAATATGTTAACTTCATTAACCTTTATTTTGTACTTAATACATTTTTGTTTTAATTTCACAAAAATTATAAAGTCTTGTTATGTCCTCCAATAAAACACCAAGGTTTAGAATTTAGAGTATTTCTATGGGTGCCCTATAATGAGTTAATCTTTGTTGCACAACTACACAACCTTATGCTTTCTATTAATAGTCACATGTCCTGCACTTATCATTGTTTTGTATTTAAATGAAATTCACATGATGCCATATGATGTTTTTCCTCAAATCTCCTGCATTTCTAATATTAAACCACATTAATGACGTTATCATATTCCAAATAGAGACAATGGCAGTCGCTGATCAGCTGATTTAGGCTGTAAATGCATTAGATTTGATGATTAAATGCACCCTGTGAGATATATCTCCATCTGCTTCTTCAGCATCTGCACCCAAACTTTGAGAAATATTAGCATCACGTCCAAACCCCCGACTGAAATCACAAAACTCTGACCGGCGTGTGCACAAATATGCCGCACACGCAGAAATATGCCAGCCAGGCAGATTCAGCCGGAGCTCATTTCAGATTCTGACATCATCTGAACTGTTTCTGTCTTCGCTAGAGGCCTTTTGTGCTTAAAAACCTGAATATCTGCATTAGATATGTGGGATTATACTTCACATAGAGCAGATAAAAAAGAAAAGATAAAAGAGCCAGACTTCCTTTTGAGTCAAAAATATACTTGAGCTTTAAATAAATAAGTGTAGATCAATGTGAACTTGAAAACCAGCAAATCAGCAAACAAAAAAATTCTGAAAGCAGTCGTCTTAACACGGAGATCTTATTAAAACCAAGAACCGAACAGGCTTCGGAAAGAGCAGATCAATACTGAACTCTTAAGTGACCTCGCAGTGGAGCCGTGCAGATTAGAAGAACCTCCATAAACTGGATCATGGTTGGTGGAAAAAAGGGGATTTAATTAATGAAGCAGCTGATGGATAAATACTGATACTGATGCAAACCAAGCACATTTAGTTTCTCCTTTTAGACACCATTTCATTTATTCCTGTGAAATCTATTATTCCAACCTAAATGAATGACTGAAATGTTGCTGTTTTGTTTGTTAGTTGCTCATAAATAGGGGTGTAAGAAAATATCGGTTCTGCAATATATTGTGATATTTCATTTTATGATACTGTATCAATATTTTTAGGTATTTATTGAAATGGAGATATGGCAGAGGTTCATGCTTTTTTTTTGTGTTTGTGTTTCTTTTATTTCTATATTCACATGGCAGCTAAAATTTGCTTAGAGGTCTTATTTATGTCTTTGTACGTAAGAAATCAACATAAGTGAATCCCCAAAGGATTCTATGCATTTCTTACAACTTTTTTTTTTTTTTTGACAAAAAAAACTCATTTGACTCCCTAAGTAAATTTTAAGTAAATAGATTAAATTAAGTAAATTTTTTAAGTAAATTTTAGCCGTCCTGGGAAATCTATTATTCCAACTTAAATGAATGACTGAAATGTTGCTGTTTTGTTTGTCAGTTGCTCATAAATGGGGTGTAAGAAAATATTGGTTCTGCAATATATCGTGATATTTCATTTTATGATACTGTATCAATATTTTTAGGTATTTATTCAAATGGAGATATGATGGAGGTTCATGCTTTTTTTGTGTGTGTGTGTTTCTTTTATTTCTATATTCACATGGCAGCTAAAATTTGCTTAGAGGTCTTATTTATAAAATGTCTTTGTATGTTACCAGAAAATATCAGGTCTGCTGAGAGTCTGAGTTCTTTTAAGTCCAGGTTAAAGATTCACCTGTTCACTGCTGCCTTTGACTAAAAGGCTTTTGACTTTTTAAATTTTATATTCTCTTGAAACTCTGCACTGCAACTTTTACTTTAATATGTGTGTGTTTTATTTTTATTTTATTTTATTTTATTTATTTTTTTGATTTTATGTGTGTTTTCTTACTTGCTGTTTTTAATCACCTTTTATGTTTCTTTTATAATGTTTTAAATGTGTTTCTTTTTGTTTCTTTTATTTCAATGTCCTGTGTGAAGCACCTTGAATTGCCTTGTTGCTGAAATGTGCTATACAAATAAACTTGCCTTGCCTTGCCTATGTAAGAAATCAATATAAGTGAATCCCCAAAGGATTCTATGCATTTCTTACAACTTTTTTTTGACAAAAAAAACCTCATTTGACTCCCTAAGTAAATTTTAAGTAAATAAATTAAATTAAGTAAATTTTTTAAGTAAATTTTAGCCATCCTGGGAAATCTATTATTCCAACTTAAATGAATGACTGAAATGTTGCTGTTTTGTTTGTTAGTTGCTCATAAATAGGGGTGTAAGAAAAATATTGGTTCCGCAATATATTGTGATATTTCATTTCATTTTTAGGTATATTCAAATGGAGATATGGCGGAGGTTCATGTTTTTTGTGTGTGTGTCTCTTTTATTCTATATTCACATGGCAGCTAAATTTGCTTAGAGATCTCATTTATGTCTTTGTACATAAGAAATCAATATAAGTGAATCCCCAAAGGATTCTATGCATTTCTTACAACTTTTTTTTTTTTTTTGACAAAAATGGCCACTCATTTGACCCCCTAAGTAAAATTTTAGCCGTCCTGTGAGATCTATTATTCTAACTTAACCTGTTTAACCCTGACCATATTTTCAGGGGAAAACGCCTAAAAAGACATACCCAAAGTAAATGAAGAGTTACTTCACAATAATAAGGTTCATATGGATGTTCTTGGTGTCTGTGGACATTTACAGACCTCACAGAATCTAGTCCCATTGTCTAAAATATTGTATCTATTACTCTGCCTGAGTAAACTGTAACAAACTAAAAGAGAAATTAGAATTTTTTAGCCTCGCCTGTTTTTTTTTTCGGCTGGATTGACCATGATACGCATAAATGAATTGTTTGTGTCGGAGATTTTTAATAGCATATATGTCACCCTGCAAAGATTAAAAATCATGTTTGAATATTAAAGTTTGCACTAAAATACACTTTTGATGTACTTTATTAACATTAGGGTCTAAACTTTGAGCAAAAGTTGAAAAAAACATTCATTGTCCTGATTTATTATATTTTTATAGTAGATGAATATTAATATAATTTTTTGGCCCGCGAGCGGGCTGATAGGGCTAAAGGGGTTAAATTAAATGAATGACTGAAATATTGCTGTTTTGTTTGTCAGTTGCTCATAAATAGGGGTGTAAGAAAATATCAGTTCCGCAATATATCATGATATTTCATTTCATAATACTGTATCGATATTAAAAAGTACTGTATCAATATTTTTAGGCATTCATTCAAATGGAGATATGGCGGAAATTCATGTTTCTGTTTTTCTTTTTTGTGTTTCTTTTATTTCTATATTCACACGGGTATTTTGCTTTGTTGTTTGTATACTAAAAAAGTAGTATTGTAATATTATCAAAAAAAATGCATGTAGTTTTTTTTTTAGTGATTTAAACACTGTTTTGTTAAATAATGGGTATTTCAATCATCCTAAAAGCACTTTGTAATGTTATGATGTTGGACGATTCAAGGACTGTGCACTACGCATTCTTTTCACAACTAATAGAATATGAACATTTGAGCAGGATCTTAAACTGCAATATCTGTTGAACATAATTTTGTTTATTTATTTATTATTATTATTATTGAAAAGAAAATGTCGTTTTTACAGAAAAAAACTTTTGTGATATAGTTTTAAATTCTGTTTCTGTCCTGTCCATATTTCTGGCATAACTAAATTTTTCCAAGAAATATTCTCTTAGAAGAAGAAACAAAACTAACAAAAATACTACCTTGTTAACAGTATCGTGATATATCGTATCGTGGTCCTAATATTGTGAATTGTGTCGTATCGCCAGATTCTTGCCAAAACACTCCCCTACTTATAAATGTGTTCCTTATGTCTCTAAATGTGGTTTACAGATGCAATATAGTGACATTTAATATATTAGCAAAAAAGAATTCCTGGTCATTGGTGAACATCCATTAGCATTTTAAAAATAATAGGCCGATAATATTTTTTTTACATCCATGTTTGTTGACGATAGAATGTTTTATGTACAAGCAGAAGTTGGTTAAAGTAAACTAAAAAAAGATGAAAAAAAAAAAAGATATTTTTTGGTTTAGTTTGATGCTCTTTTCTCCCTTAACTAAAATCTGGGGCACCGTAAAGGGGGGGTAAACATGACAAATTCATGGGGCAAGCATTTTTTGGGGGGCCCATTGAGCAGTGGAGGGTGTCCAGTGGATACAGGTTAGAAGATGTGAAAATTTCGTGTAAGATCCGCTGTGTAATAGAGGAATAGAAGCTGGGAGTCGGACGTTGAAAGCATCTTAAGTTTCACTTTCGCTTTACGGCAGTGTTAGTTACGTTAGTTATAGACTGCACCCCCACGTATATAACTGCTACCCCTACCCCACGTACATACACCCCCCCCCCCCGACAAATCGATAAGATATTGAATTTCATACAGGGCCCACAATTGCTAGACTAAAATGCATGACATTGTCATTGATGTGTACGCTTGTCATGACAAGCGTACACATCACTGGTATTTATAGTCCATTGACACTGAAATACATGAAATATGTGTTTAACTTTTATATTGTATTTGTAATCCATTCAGTTCAATGTAAAACAGTCAGTAATGTACTAAATATTACTAAATGCACTCTCCTTATTTGATTTCAATGACTTTTTCAGTAGGAATGAAGGCTTTTTGCAAACGAAGTCCATATGTTTTTGACAACGTTGTGGTACTGACTATAAAAGTTAGGTTTTTTTGTTACGGTTGCAAGCGGAATTCTTCAGGAGAAGGTGGAGTAAATGGACTGATTTTTTTTTTAAGGACAGTTAATGTGGGACCTGTCATATAATGAGGATTACTGCTCAGATTTGTTTGTATGGCTCAGATGATGTTGCATGCCGATGCCAATTGTTAATTTTGTTTTTGAACGGTTCCAAGTATTTATTGCCGATTGTTATTTGTTTTGTTTCTGTTCTGTCTATGTTATGTGAAAAAAAAGATTAAAACGACTAATAAAAATAAGTGTTAAAAAAAAAAGTTAGTTTTTGGTCTCCATGATTGCTGATATTTAGAAGATATGAAAAAACCCTGTGCTCATGTATTAGCCTGACTGTAAGAACAATAGGAAAACAGTCATAAGATTCAACAAAAGCCACTGAATTCCAGTTGGAGGTTTGTCTTGACCCTGTTTTGGTTGTAAATGTTCAGATGGCGGCGGTGGGTGGGTGGGTGTGGTCTCAGGTGTGTCTGTGGGATGGAGGACAGGGTGATTTGAGGGGTGACGGGTGACGGCGGAAGGGAGAACAGAAAGGGGCGGGGTTTTCTGCAGGTTACCTGAGCGTGGAGCGAGGAGGGGTAGGTGAAAGCGGGTGGGAGGGCCGGCGACAGCTCCGCCGGGTACAGCGGGTATGAGGCCCACACGTCTGGGCTGCTGGGATATAGAGCAGGCACTGTGAGCTCATCTGTGGAAAGAAGAAGAGGACCAGTGGAGTGAGGAGAGTGGCCGTGGATGGAGGGTGGGGGAGTGGGAAGGTACAGAGACAGGGTGGAGGTGGCAGCGGTGGTGGTGCATTATGGGGTGAGTGTCAATCATCTGAGGTGGTTTCCTCTGAGTTTGTGTAAAGCAGATAGAGTGGGTTCTGCTAAACTTCCTAAAGACTTACATTATAAACAGAATTATACAGAACTGAACTGTAGTCTGACACAGATCCATGTGAATCAGATCTGAGATCAGTTTCTATGGGTGGGATGAACAATGGTACATTCATCCTGTAACACATCATTATTACATAATCATTACATCATCATTACATCATCACTTCTATGTTTGACCTGTCATGTGCTTACCATGTAACCTTTACTCTGTTTGGTGTGTTAAGTTTATTTATTTGTGTTTTCAGCCATTTGTCTACAGTTATATTCTACATAGAAAGATATATTCTACATTTTCAGATATATTTTATGTTCATAGCTATATTCTATACTTACAGTTATATTCTACATTTACAGTTATATTCTATGTTTGTTGATCATTCTATGTTTATAGTTATGTTCTACATTTATAGATGTATTCCATGTTTATAGTTACATTTTATGTTTATAAATATATTCTGTTTATAGTTATATTCTATGTTTATAGTTATATTTACGTTTATAGATATATTCTATGTTTATAGTTATATTTTACGTTTATAGATATAGTCTGTTTATAGTTATATTCTACATTTATAGATGTATTCTATGTTTATAGTTATATTCCGTGTTTATAGATATATTCTATGTTTATAGCTATATTTTACGTTTATAGATATATTCTATGTTCATAGTTACAGTCTACGTTTATAGAAAAATTCTATGTTTAGAGTTGTATTCTATGTTTATAGTTATATTCTATGTTTACAGATATATTCTATGTTTATAGTTATATTCTACGTTTATAGATAAATTCTGTTTAGAGTTGTATTCTATGTTTATAGATATATTCTGTTTATAGTTATATTCTATGTTTATAGATATATTCTATGTTTATAGTTATATTTTACATTTATAGATATATTCTATGTTTATAGTTACATTCTATGTTTATAGATAAATTTTATGTTTAGAGTTGTATTCTATCTTATAGATATGTTTTACGTTTTCGTTCTCTTTTTTTGTTTTTTTTGTTTTTTTACTTATGTTCATTGCTGCACCAGAATTACGCAGTTTCAGTCCGATTTTCTTCAGATGCGTAAGTTTAGTTCAATAATTTAAAATTGCAGTTTCATACAGATAAAATATATGGATTTATTCTGCAAACTTTAATTTTTTTCCCTTCAGTTTAGACTTAATACACAACTGTTAAATGGATGTGTGTTTATAAAACATTTTCAGTTTTACGTAGCATCAGACGTTTTTTTCTGGTGGAATCTGTGTTAAAATTATGTGATAAAATGACTGTTATAGTGCACATTACAGCTACGCAATTAACCAAATTACTATTGTACAAATATAAAAGGCTGCAATTAAATGACCTCATTTAATAAGATTTAGGGTGATATAAAGGAGTAAAATGAAAATAATACAAATAAACATAATCTCTGTTTATGGTAATAGTTTAGACTCAGTCATCCTCATAAATCATAAAAATGTGCATTTTCCTCGATATTTAACCAAGTAGAGTCAAATCTAAATAAGAAATTCCAGTATTCTACGTGAGAATTACAGTATTTTCCCAGAATTCCACAGGCCTTGCGCACACTTACAATAATATTCTTAGATTTTAGGTTTAAGTGAATGATTTTATAACCTAATTGTCATTTTTCTGGTGTGTGAACACATTTATTTCTGCTTTGCACAGACTTTAAAGTCAACTATACACCGGAAGTCAAATGATTCAAGTGAAATGTGAGGAAAACCCCCCACAGATGTGATGGTTTTACTAAAGTGAGTGGAGAATAGAGTGAAAGTGAAAAAGAGCATGGTGGAAATAAAGGTGACAGTGCAGAGTGGTACAGAGGGAGCAAACATTGAACAAAACTGAAACTCCATCAGATAAAAGCACAGTTTTCCATGTGCTCTGTGTCTCCTGGAAACTGTTTATCAAAGCACGATCAGAAAAAAAAAAAAAAAAAGCCTGATTTAAACATCTCTTATCGGGAAATGACAGCAATTTCTCTCCTGCTGATTACGTCATGGTTTCATTAATCGTTTCCTTCCATTCCAAGCCCCGAGTACGCACCCTGTTCTCTGACACACAAAAAAAATAAAAGATCCAAGATAAGAGCAATTGGTCATTGAGTAAGAATGTACAACCACAGCTGGCCTATGTTCACTACCATAGCTGATTCTTGCAGAATCCTTAGAAAATATTTACTAAACGGAAAACAAAAGGTACAAAGCTGCAAATTCCACCCAGGCCTGGTACTCAAGGTCCAAACAATGAGCAAATCTGAATCATAATCTATCAGGGGGCTCAAAGGAAGTTAACCATGAAAGAAATGCTGTGCATAAACGCTTGTCAAGATTTTATTTTTGGCTAGAAACCAAATACGATTCAATTTATTCCGCTGAAAGACAATGTTCTTGATGAACAAAGGACAATAAAAGTAAAAAAAATCGGACTTTTCAGTTGAGATTTGATCTGCAGATTTCTTTGAAGTCGCAGCTGTAACACAAACACCGTCTGTTTACAGCGAAATAGTAAAGGAAACAGCTGTGGAGTCACGTCAGACGGAAGGTGGCGGTCTGAGGACAGATATGGGTGGGGGTGGGGGGGCAGGGGGGCAGGGGGAGGGGCGTTGTACTCACAGGGGTCTCTGCTGATGAACTGGGGCCCGGGGCTCTGCTGTGACGGAGGGGGTTGGGGGTCCCACCAGCTTGTTCTTGGCCATTTTGGTGTTGGCTTTGGCGAACTCCAGCCGCAGCGTCTGAGGATCTCTGGGTCGAACCGGACGCCCTGGAACCGCGGGAAAGATGGAGAACAGGTCAGGGGAGGGGTCTGACTGTACGGTAAAGTCTGACACTTAAAAACTGACAAATTGTTGACCAGACACCAGAACCTGTACATTTATCTGAGCAAGGGTTGTTAAACATATGGCTCATGGCCCAAAACTGGACCACCAAAGGTTCTAATCCAGCCTGCAGGATTTGAATCTGCAAAATAATAATAATAGTAATAATAATGGATTGGATTTTATATAGTGCTTTTCTAGACACCCAAAGCACTTTACATTATTGATCCATTATTCATTCGCTCTCACATTCCCCCTCTGGTGGTGGTAAACTACATCTGTATCCACAGTTGCCCTGGGGCAGACTGACAGAAGCATGGCTGCCAGTTCGCGCCTACGGCCCCTCCGACCACCACCGAACATTCGTACACATTCATACACCAGCATGAGTGGCACTGGAGGCAAGGAGGGTGAAGTGTCTTGCCCAAGGACACAACGGACTCAGTAGGATAGAGCGGGATTCGATCCGCCAACCCTTCGGTTATTGGACGACCCGCTGTACCACCTGAGCCATGGCCCCCAGAATTACATGGAAGATGACTATCTATCTATCTATCTATCTATCTATCTACTATCTATCTATCTATCTATCTATCTATCTATCTATCTATCTATCTATCTATCTATCTATCTATCATCTATCTATCTATCTATCTATCTATCTATCTTCAGCCTGTCAAAATGAATGCATTAATGCAGATTAATCCATCATTATGATTAATCTGATTAAAGATTTTTATGCAATTAACCCATCTACAGCACAGAATGATTCTGAACGCATTTGGGTCAGTTTGTCCAAGTAGAGTTAGAGTCACGCTATGAACAAATGGACAGTTGATTCAGTAGTGACAGGCAGTAGAACCAACCAATAAAGACAGAAGAAACAGGACGTTGGTCCTCTGGATGGAATATGAGGACAAAAAAAACCCAAGACAGAACAGTCGACCAACATTAAGTATTATACACACTCTGCAGGAAGGAGTTTTCTTTTCACTGATTAACTTCCATCTTAAAATACACACATTAACGCGAAGCATACGTTAGTCTGGGATTCTGCTAGCGCTTCAGCTAACTTCACCTAACACTTCAGCCCAGCTTGTGACAAACATGTTAAGTGTGTATATTTTCCTTCTGTCTTGAGTCGTGATTAATTGAAATTAATCACGGCAACCCTGTGATTAATCTGATAAAAAAATTATTATTATTTTTTTTGACTTTTTATTTAGTTTTTTGCCCAATATAAACAGAACAAAACATCTGAGACAAGCCATAAAAAAAAAAAAAAAAATTACACCACATAGTATTTTTACTGTTACAACTATTATACTACATCTATAGATACATTGCCAAATATCAAAATATTCATATATTTGGTATACCTATACACACTATTTATATAAATACAAATACAAAACACCTCATGTCAGGGCTTATAAGATGCAATTCTCGTCAACAACCCAAAAGTTTAATTATACAAATAGTCTTGCGACCATGTGCCATCTCCACTTAAAAGATCCGTTTTCACTTGTAATTGATTAAAATTTTAATCGTTTGACAGCACTAGTATATACACATAAACACACGCACACAGGACCTTTACTGATTAAATTTGAAATGAATCCGACCAATAGTCAGAGAAGATGTTTCAAGAAATTGCCAACGAAGACGAAGACAACGATGATGACGACGAAAACGACACCGGGACACAGTGCCTTCACAACAGTTCATGCTCTATTGGCCGGTGAGCTAATAAACTGTGAACCTCAAATTAAATACTTAACTAGAAAAGCACTCAGAGAGCGCAGACCTCCACCAAGGCAGATCAGCGAACCCTCCCCGATCACCACCAAAATGTCCTCATTTGTTCCTTGTGCCAGTATCAACATTTCCAGAAATTTTCATCCAAATCCGTCCATAACTTTTTTGAGTTATCTTGCACACGGACAGACAGACAGACAGACAAACCAACGCCGGCAAAACCTAACCTCCTTGGCAGAGGTGATAAAACTATAGATTTACATTCTTGTCAATCACAGCAAACATCAGAACCCAACAGGCTTCCTCCATAAAGTCTGTTTCTTTAGTGTCATTACCCTTTCACATAACACTGACCCTTTTAAGACTGACATTATAACAGGCCTAGGTGTCTTCATGTTTCCTTGCAATAAAAGTGTCTTTTTCGACAATTTGTTTTCAGATAGAACTTAACTTTCAATATCTATCCATTTATTATCATATATAAAGAAATAAATACTTAAAACAGTGTGTGTTAGTAAAAAGAAAAAAAACTTGACATTTTTTAGCATATTTGTGAACAGAAACAACTGTAAATGTCCATAACGAAACTTTTGAGGTTGCAGAAATAAACTTTCAACTATTTTACATCTGCTCAACACATGCTTTTTGCTCTTGAACATTCAGTATCTATATTATGGATTCCTATTTTTGGTTATTTCCAGGTGTTTTTTAGCCTGTGTGGTAGTCTCTGAAGCTGTCTGCTTGTAATAGAGTCTGACATTGCTGCCGTAAAGTGTTATATAGTGTCGGAAAGGTCAAGATCCCAGCTTTCCGATGCTGTTTGAATTTTGTGGATAGCATAAACGGTCGGAGTTACAGTAACTTTAAATGGTGTAAAGTGCAAATGCAAACTGCAGTTGTTAAAGGCTTAAATATTAACACACTTCCTGGTAAGTGGAACTCCAAATTTCCTAGAGCAAAGAAGGGCTTAACACCTGCTATGAAGCTGTTTACAATGTTCTGCAGTCTCTTCGATGATCTTGTTTCCTCCAAGACAAGAAGTCAACACCTTGGGAGGCGTCGCTGAAGAGAGATTAAAGTTAGCCACATGAAGGCTCCTAATGATGTTAAAGATTAATTCAGGAATGCTTTGCTTTAGCAACAGTGAAGCAGTTGTTCCTCAGAGGGATGTGTTAAAGCTGTTCATGTGGTGGAAATGGACAGATGTGACGTGTCGGTGAATGTCCAGAGGGAAGTAAGCGCTATGTATAGTTTCAGATTTTTGACTTTCATCCACAGAATTTACAGCTCAAGTCCCTGTTTTTTTTCTTCCCGGTTGCTTGGACTTCGTAGCCCGCGGTAAACGGCTCACTGTGGATTAGAGTGTTATTCTGGTCCGTGCATGTGATGACACTCGCAAATGAAAATCAGAACGTGTTGACACAAACCTGGCTGGTGCATGATGTCATTTACACCAAAGGCTGACTGGCCCTCGCTCTGCTGCCCAAAGAACTCTGTAACTGTAATTTAATATCGAGCATCGAATCATAGCCTCCGTTCACCCCGATCTAAGGCCTTCATCTGCTTTAACCCTTACACTGTAAAAAAGTCTGTGCAAATATAAGAAATTAAACTCATTATTTGGTTCAAATGTCTTATTTCAAGTAAATTATCCGCCATAGCAGTAAGAATCAAGTTTTCTTAACCCATAAAGACCCGGTGCTACTTTTGTGGCACTTCCAAAATAGTTTTTTCTCTATATTTAACTGTTCTTAAGTGATTGATCATCATTATTATCATATTATCTTCTGTATTTTGCGTTTTTTTCAGTGAAAATCAAGTATTTTCCTATATTAATTTGCTGATCAGTACAGGGTGGGGAAGCAAAATTTACAATGAACATTTAGTTGTTTTTTTCTCAGCAGGCACTACATCAATTGTTTTAAAACCAACATATATTGATGTCATAATCATACCTAACACTATTATCCATACCTTTTTCAGAAACTTTTGCCCATATGAGTAATCAGGAAAGCAACGTCAAAGAGTGTGTGATTTGCCTGAATGCACTTGTCACACCACAGGAGATTTCAAACATAGTTGGAGTGTCCATAAAGACTGTTTATAATGGAAAGAAGAGAATGACTATGAGCAAAACTATTACGAGAAAGTCTGGAAGATACTATTAAGAAGAATGGAAGAAGTCGTCACCCCCGAATATTTGAGGAACACTTGTGCAAGTTTCAGGAAGTGTGTGAAGGCAGTTATTGAGAAAGAAGGAGGACACATAGAATAAAAACATTTTCTATTATGTACATTTCTTGTGGCAAATAAATTCTCATGACTTTCAATAAACTAATTGGTCTACACTGCTTTCAATCCCTGCCTCAAAATATTGTAAATTTGCTTCCCCACGCCGGTATATTTAACTTTTCTTAAGTGATTGATCATCATTTATTATCATATATCTTCTGTATTTTACAGTTTTTTCAGTGAAAATCAGGTATTTCCTGTATTTAATTTGCTGATCATGTAGATGGTTCATTAAAGCTCAGATTACTACCGTCCTCAAGAACCCAGCTATGCGTTTTCTATCCACAATTTCTGGACAGAGTTTCACAACTTTACATGAAAAAAAGCAAAGACAACGGTCCACCACAAAGGACATTCCATAAAAATTTTAAAACTGTATCCTGAAAAAACTGTTGCAGTCATGATGTTCCAATAAGGCACTTATTTAATAAAAAAACAAAAAAAGCCAGTACTTTGCTGACATTTCCTGGGTCTTAGGAGGTTAAAGTTGAGGGGTATTATATGAGAAACAGAGAAAACTGAAGAAAAATAGACTTTTTTTTAGTAAAATCTATCATTAACTGAACATAAACCCAGTGTCTCCATCCACTGTCATTGATTCAACTCCATGGGTTTTACTGGTGAATCATGTTGTAGAAGATTACAGTGGTTTCTATGGTAACTACGGAGGCTTGAACGTCCAATGGGTCATATCTGATGACCATGAAAAGATGAAAACTGCATTTTACACAAATTATTTCGGGTATTGATATGATTAGTGGATCAACAGGTATTAAACAGTTTAGAGCAGTAGATGACGGGTCCTTTATGGGTTAACATGAGAAAATACAAATTAGAGCTGCAACCGATTAATCAATTAGGTGCTTGAAGCGAATGCAAAAATTCACGATTTGATTAATCGACTCGAAATTGATTGAAGGGAAATATTCTATTGCAGTTTTTTCTGAACTGAAGCTTCTTTGTGTGTCACAATAAGCGTCCAAGTGAAACACAACAGTGGAAACTGATGTTTAACAGCAGAGAAATGAAGGAAACAAAGCTTTGATTCAGGAGAATTGTTGGCTGAATGATTTTTTTGGATCACTTTGAGTTGATTAATCGGTTGGCAGCTCTAATACAAATATCTGCTATATTATATATATTATTAGTGCTGTCAAATGATTCAAACTTTTAATCTGATTAATCCACAGGGTTGCTGTGGATAATTTCAATTAATCACGATAAATATCATTTGTTTTTAATCTATATTAATGTGTTTCATTTTGCATGAGCTAACAGACTCAAGAAAGAAGGGAAATATGCACTGAACATTGTCTCAACAAACACAACTGGAACAACTGCTGCCTGTCTTGGACAAACTGCCCCAATGCATTGGCAGAGACGTTCAGAGTCAGTCTGGGTGTACAGATGGGTTAATTGCATTAAAAATTTTAATCAGACTAATCCTGATGATGGATTAATCTGCGATAACACGTTAATTTAGACAGCCTAGTTTTTATGTATATTTCATTATATGCTTCTTGGATATATTTTGCCACTTATAGTTAGGAACCGAATATGATAACTTCTTTTTTTTAATTTTTCACATGACAATACATTTTTTTTTTTTTTTTTTTTTTAATTTCACAAATGTAATAAAGTCTTGTTTTGTCCCGCAGTAACACACTGATATTGAAATACTGAATTTCAGAGTATTTCTAAAGCTGGTCCTATAAAGGGGTTAATCCAGCTGTAGTTTTGACCACGGACCACAAAAATTAGTTGTTTTTTTTTTAATAATATTACATTTGCGCATGCGCAACGCTAACTCTACTTGACAAACTGACCCAAATTTAATTAGATTAGTCATGATGATGGATTAATCCACATTAACATTAACAGCCCGCTAATCTATCCATGTCTCTATGGAGGTGTATGTGTATATAAAATATATATATATATATATATATATATATATTAAAAAAAAAAAAAAAAAAAAAAAAAATATATATATATCTATATATATATATAGTATATATATACATATATATATATAATATATACATACACACACATATATGGTGGAGGATCGGACAACGGCATCAAGTCTTCATCACACCCCCAAATTACAGTCTGGACTTTATGGTGGCTTTTCATGTGTGAAAATGATGTCTCATTCTCCATCATCCATAATCAAAAATTAATACAACTGCGGATGAAAAAAAATAGTTATGAACCTTACAGATAGGATGTAACGCTATGAACAATTTCATATCATGGTTATTGTGACCCAAAATTATCACGGTTATTCATTATCATCGCGGTATTGTTGAAATTGTACTCAAAATGTTCAAAAAGTACTGATACACACAGTGAAATATTAACCAATGTTGTATTTTGAAAAAAAAAACAAAAAACAAACAAAAAAAACCAACAAACAACAAAAAAAACCCCAAATAAAATAATAGGCATAATGCACTTTCTCTTGGCAGAAACATTCAAATATTAACCCTTAGTGGTCTGAGCCTATTTGGCTGTTTTTCACTACTTTGATTTTGCTTTTATATACTATGTAAACCAATGTTTATTATACCCATGTTTGGTATCTTTTTTTTCAGCACAACTTCATTTCTATCATCTGTCTATTACTTTTTTTCACTTTAACCTTACTATAAAAACATAAAAGGACAGAAAACCATACAAAAATATTTAAAATCTGATTTGAAAAATGTATATAATTTATTGCCTAAATAGCACAAAGATGCTAATGAACCTTTTCAAAGACTTTTAAAAGTGAATATTGGTTCCAAATATTAGGTATAGAAAATTAAAATTGTACTAAATTAAAAGTATACTCAAATATTTGACATAACAGCAGATCTTTACATAGTTGTTTTCTCCGGAAAAGTGCAGTAATCAAACACGGTTATCATGATAATAGAACTTAAACGGTAATACTAACCATCTGCAGTTTTACTGTGGTTTATCGTTACACCGGTAATCGTTACATCCCTACTTCCAGAGCTGAACGATTAATCGACTCAAAGTGATCAAAAACAAATCATTCAACCATAATTCTCCCTGAATCAATGCTTTGTTTCCTTCATTTCTCTGCTGTTAAACATCGGTTCCACTGTTGTGTTTCACTTGGACGCTTATTGTGACGCACAAAGAAGCTTCAATTCAGGAAAACTGCAATAGAAAATTTCCCTTCAATCAATTTGAGTCGATTAATCGAATCGTGAATTTCTGCATTCGCTTCAAGCACCTAATTCACAGGTGTCAAACATGTGGTCCGGAGGCCAAATCCGGCCCGCCAAAGGGTCCAGTCTGGCCTTTGGGATGAATTTGTGAAATGCAAAAATTACACTAAGATATTAACAATCATTTTAGTTCAGGTTTCACATTCAGACCGATTCAATCTCCAGTGAGCAGGACCAGTAAAATACTATCAATAACATAAAAATAATGACAACTCCAAATGTTTCTCTTTGTAAATACAAATATTTTCATGTACTTATACTAAAACAAAGTATAATTTTGCCCAAAAAATGTCAACAACCTGAAATGTCTTAAGAGAAGTACGTAAAATTTTAACAATATTCTGCCTGTTACTCAAAGTTTTGTGTATTTGGAGATCCACTGTGATCTGTAAGTTATAACGTACATGTGTAAATGATAAACTGAGACTGAATATTGTTAAAATTACACTTATTTTTTCAGTTTGTTCATGCTATTCACATCTTTTGAAAGGATAATTTGTAGATGTAAACCTGTTCATAATGTAAATTTCCTTATTTTTCGCTCTAAAGCATAGAGAAAAGTTTGGAGTTGGCATAATTTAATATTATTATGTTATTATTTTACTGGTTCGTCCCACTTCAGATCAAATTTTGCTGAATCTGGCCCCTGAAGTAAAATGAGTTTGACACCCCTGACCTAATCGATTAATCGTTTTAGCTCTAGAACCTTACTGTGACACTACATAAGCATTATGTGGTAGAAAATATGTCACAGTGAACGTCTCCTGTACACAAAACCAAAGACGGTGCAGTGAAATTTTGCATGTGCGACTTTCTTTTAGCGTATAAATCATTTCTAAACTCTGACTTCTTAAGGTTAAAATGAGCCAAACTTTGTGACAAAAGGCTTGAGATGCCACTGCTGTAATCCCAGAGCTGTGGACAGGCCAAGGACAGGTTGTTTTTCCCCTTCTACATCAAAAAACTTCCACATGTGCACCAGTCCGAATCATTTTTTCTTGATTACTCTCGCCTGAAGGAAAATAAGAACTGTAACAATGGCAGAAAGGTCCGGTTCATGTAAAAAGAAAAACAAAAAAACAATGCTGCTATGTAGTCGGCCTCATTTTTGGAAGAAACTGACTTTACCAAACAGCCTCTCATTAACCTGCTTTGATCGTCTGGAAAAGACACGAAGGTCGGATCAATGGAGAGGGAAAGCAGCGAGGAGGAAAAACTTCTTCATGCAATAATGCAGTACGAAATAATTTTGATGTTTTTTGGTTTTTTTCATCATTAGGCTTTAATTTGTTCATCATTTGTTAAATGAAGTTCTCAGTTTGCAATTATTTTCTTCATTTCAAACAGAAAATTAGCAAAATCAGCACTAAATTGTGAAAATGGAGAACTGATGTGTATTTTTAGGTCGTCATGTCTCATTATGTCTATTATTGTTTCCATCATTTTTGTCTTTTTTTGCATCTTTTACATAGTTTTTGTCTTTTACAATTAGTTTGCAACCAACAACCAGATGAAAAATCAGCCTTGAAACTCAAAAAAGAAAAAAAAAAATGGTTTAACACTTAGCATAATAGTTATCAATATCTATTAATGTTAAACTTCTATTTGATTCAAATTTATAACTGTATGTCCATGTGGAATGCATTCTAACGCTATAAATGTTATCACAATACATTTTTTTCAGCTCGATGTAGAAAATTATCCCAATAAATGTCAATAAATGCCTTTGTGTTTCCTTCTACTGGCCTGAAAAATACTCTTCAATCTGCCATTTACGAATTAAAAATAATTTAGAATTTTTTTACACAACAGAACATTAAATTGCGCCAATTATTTTATGGTCCAGCTTTAGACTTAAGATATCTTAAAATACCTTAAAAAAAACAAAAACAAAAACAATGCTGCTATGTAGTCGGCCTCCTTTTTTGGAAGAAACTGATTTTACCAAACAGCCTCTCATTAACCTGCTTTGATCGTCTGGAAAAGACACGAAGGTTGGATCAATGGAGAGGGAAAGCAGCGAGGGGGAAAAAGTTCTTCATGCAATAATGCAGTACGAAATAATTTGATGTTTTTGGTTTTTTTTTTTTCATCATTACGTTTTAATTTGTTCATCATTTGTTAAACGAAGTTCTCAGTTTGCAATAATTTTCTTCATTTCAAACAGAAAATTAGCAAAATCAGCACTAAATTGTGAAAATGGAGAACTGATGTGTATTTTTAGGTCGTCATGTCTCATTATGTCTATTATTGTTTCCATCATTTTTGTCTTTTTTTGCATCTTTTACATAGTTTTTGTCTTTTACAATTAGTTTGCAACCATAAATCACCAACAACCAGATGAAAAATCAGCCTTGAAACTCAAAAAGAAAAAAAATGGTTTAACACTTAGCATAATAGTTATCAATATCTATTAATGTTAAACTTCTATTTGATTCAAATTTATAACTGTATGTCCATGTGGAATGCATTCTAACGCTATAAATGTTATCTTGTATGTTAGACTTAAGATGTCTTAAAATACCTTAAAAAAAACAAGAACAAAAACAATGCTGCTATGTAGTCGGCCTCCTTTTTTGGAAGAAACTGATTTTACCAAACAGCCTCTCATTAACCTGCTTTGATCGTCTGGAAAAGACACGAAGGTCGGATCAATGGAGAGGGAAAGCAGCGAGGGGGAAAAAGTTCTTCATGCATAATGCAGTACGAAATAATTTTGATGTTTTTTGTTTTTTTTCATCATTAGGCTTTAATTTGTTCATCATTTGTTAAATGAAGTTCTCAGTTTGCAATTATTTTCTTCATTTCAAACAGAAAATTAGCAAAATCAGCACTAAATTGTGAAAATGGAGAACTGATGTGTATTTTTAGGTCGTCATGTCTCATTATGTCTATTATTGTTTCCATCATTTTTGTCTTTTTTTGCATCTTTTACATAGTTTTTGTCTTTTACAATTAGTTTGCAACCAACAACCAGATGAAAAATCAGCCTTGAAACTCAAAAAAAAAAAAAAAATGGTTTAACACTTAGCATAATAGTTATCATATCTATTAATGTTAAACTTCTATTTGATTCAAATTTATAACTGTATGTCCATGTGGAATGCATTCTAACGCTATAAATGTTATCACAATACATTTTTTTCAGCTCGATGTAGAAAATTATCCCAATAAATGTTAATAAATGCCTTTGTGTTTCCTTCTACTGGCCTGAAAAATACTCTTCAATCTGCCATTTACGAATTAAAATAATTTAGTTTTTTTACACAACAGAACATTAAATTGCGCCAATTATTTTATGGTCCAGCTTTAGACTTAAGATATCTTAAAATACCTTAAAAAAACAAAAAAAAAAACAATGCTGCTATGTAGTCGGCCTCCTTTTTTGGAAGAAACTGATTTTACCAAACAGCCTCTCATTAACCTGCTTTGATCGTCTGGAAAAGACACGAAGGTCGGATCAATGGAGAGGGAAAGCAGCGAGGGGGAAAAAGTTCTTCATGCAATAATGCAGTACGAAATAATTTTGATGTTTTTTGGTTTTTTTTCATCATTACGTTTTAATTTGTTCATCATTTGTTAAACGAAGTTCTCTGTTTGCAATAATTTTCTTCATTTCAAACAGAAAATTTGCAAAATCAGCACTAAATTGTGAAAATGGAGAACTGATGTGTATTTTTAGGTCGTCGTCTCATTATGTCTATTTTGTTTCCATCATTTTCCTTTTTTTGCATCTTTTACATAGTTTTGTCTTTTACAATTAGTTTGCAACCATAAATCACCAACAACCAGATGAAAAATCAGCCTTGAAACTCAAAAAAGAAAAAAATGGTTTAACACTTAGCAAATAGTATCAATATCTATTAATGTTAAACTTCTATTTGATTCAAATTTATAACTGTATGTCCATGTGGAATGCATTCTAACACTATAAATGTTATCTTGTATGTTAGACTTAAGATGTCTTAAAATACCTTAAAAAAAACAAGAACAAAACAATGCTGCTATGTAGTCGGCCTCCTTTTTTGGAAGAAACTGATTTTACCAAACAGCCTCTCATTAACCTGCTTTGATCGTCTGGAAAAGACACGAAGGTCGGATCAATGGAGAGGGAAAGCAGCGAGGGGGAAAAAGTTCTCTGCGGTAGAAACAGAAGAAGAAGAGAAGAAGAAGAAGAGAAAGAAGAAGAAGAAGAAGAAGAAGAAGAGGAGGATCAGGAAGCTGTGAGGAAGGGTCCTGGCCTCATCCCTGCAGACCGGAGTAAAGCTGAGCTGAAACAAGCACACGGACGACTCTTCTCATGAAGGGGTGGAATTAACTGGGATTGCTGTGGCTCAGTGCACTCACAGCCTCTCAGTCCAGGCTGCAGAGGTTTAATAAGGTACATGGATATAATGAGGCCTGAGCACATCTCAGTTTGAACCCAGGCGTTTTCACAGGAGTCCAATCCTTACCTTCTCAACATTAAGCTTCAGCACTTTGAAGTAGGTCTGGGCAATAACGCAGTACGAAATAATTTTGATATACTTTTTTTTTTTTTTTTTCCATCATTAGGCTTTAATTTGTTCATCATTTGTTAAATGAAGGGCTCAGTTTGTAATTATTTTCTTCATTTCAAACAGAAATTTAGCAAAATCAGCACTAAAATGTGAAAACGGAGAGCCGATGTGTATTTTTAGGTCGTTTTTAAGTCTTTTAACCCTTTCATGCATAGTGGTCACTACAGTGGACAGCTATTCTCCAGCTGTTCTCTTATATATTCATGGGTTTAGTCATTGTAGTTCCACATCAGCCAACACAGTGGACACTTATGCATCATCTTATAAACTGCAATTCATACCATTACTGTAACTTTGCTGTTCTTCATTGGTTCTTGAGTGGAAATCAATTGTTAATTGTTATTTTTTGTATATTATCTCCCTGAAGTGAGTAATAACTAGTATTATAATATGTTAAAATGTGAGAAAACATCAGATTAGCTGCATTAAACATGGTTTCATGTCACTGTTTTCATATCACTTTATGATATTGGGTTTTAAATAAATGTTTCTTTGCTTCAAGAATAAAATTCATGGTGTAGCTGAGTGGACATTTTTGTAAATCTATGAAAAAAAAACCTCAATCTCATTGTTTTTTCATGCCTAAGGAGGAATAAAAACACTAAAAAAAACCAAAAAAAAAACAAACCCAAAATCCTCAACTGAGGTTCTCATAATTCATGCATGAAAGGGTTAATGTTTCCAAGTTTTTCGTTTTTTTGCGTCTTTTACCATTAGTTTGCAACCATAAATAACCAACAACCAGATGAACAATCAGACTTGAAACTCAAAAAGAAAAAAAAGGGTTTAACACTTAGCATCATAGTTATCAATATCTATTAATGTTAAACTTTTATTTGATTCAAATGTATGACTGTATGCCCCATGTGGAATGGATTTTAACGCGATAAATGTTATCCCAATAGTTGGATGCAATAATGCAGTATGAAATAATTTTGATATACATTTTTTTTCATCATTAGGCTTTAATTTGTTCATCATTTGTTAAATGAAATGCTCAGTTTGAAATTATTTTCTTCATTTTAAATATAAAATTAGCAAAATCAGCACTAAAATGTGAAAACGGAGAGCTGATGTGGATTTTTAGGTCGTCATGTCTCGTTAAGTCTTTTATTGTTTCCATCATTTTCCTCTTTTGTTGCATCTTTTACATAGTTTTTGTCTATTATAATTAGTTTGCAACCATGAATAACCAACAACTAGATGAAAAATCAGCCTTGAAACTCAAAACAGCTGTTCTTTTTTTCTTCTATTATTTGATTTTTTTATTTGTGTATTGTTTATTATTATTATTATTTTTGTTTTTTTCTTCCATATGTTTGGTATTATGTCTGTGACTGAAATAAACTAAACTGAACTGAAAAACAGAAAGAAGTGGTTCAACACTTAGCGTAACAGTTATGAATATCTTAATGTTAAACTTTTATTTGATCAAAATTTATAACTGTATGTAACATCTGGAACGGGTTCTAATGCTATAAATGTTATCTCAAATTTTTTCAGTTCGATGTCAAAAATTATCCCAATAAATGTCAGATGGGTTTGTGTTTGTCTTTCTACTGGAATGAGAAATCTGTCTGCCATTAAAAATAATTTATTTAACTTTTTTACACAATGGAAAATTAAATTGCAACAATTATTTTATGGTCCATCTACAGACTGAAGATGTTTTAAATACTTTTAAAAGGGACAAATGTATTAATGTAGCAAAAATAATTAACAAGTTAGATGATAGTAGCAGTGAACAACTTGATAGCTATGATTGATTAATAGGTTAGCACTTATGCTAACTTATGCTAACTATTGTCCAAGTTTAATGGCCTTGCAACACAATAATATTTTTCCATTTCCAGATCCAGATTCATTTCCAGATCTGTCTTGGTGGAGGTCTGCGCTCTCCGAGTGCTTTTCTTCTTTATGGTTTGTGTTAGTGCTAGCTAACTCCATAATTTAGCTAAGGCTAGCTAGAGGTGTGTTTAGGCAATTGGGGAAAAGTATTATTAGATTTTTTTTGACAATTAAGAAAACTAAGGATGTTATGATCAATTCACACATTAGAAATCAAAAATATCATTACATTTCATCACATATATTACACATTGGTCTTTTAATTAATGGCTTGCCCTTTAAAATCAAGCTAAATGTAAGATATTTAAGAAATATTAATTCCTTTGCCCGTAAGTAGCTGGGATAGGCTCCAAGCGACCCCTGTGACCCTAGTGAGGATAAAGCGGGTTCAGATAATGAATGAATGAATTAATGAATGAATTAATGCACAAGGATGATTTTTTTTAGGGATGACTAATTTAGTGTATCTATATCTGTTAAATGGAAATCGAGGAGAGTTACTACGACAGGAAACATATCACATCCTTTTACAGACAAAGTATGCAATATTCAGGTGTGCTTGTATGTTTTTTTGAGGTTTGTGTTGGTGCTAGCTAACACCATAATTAAGCTAAGGCTAGCTAGAGATGTGTTGAGGCACTTGGAGAAAAATATCTTTATATTTTTAGATCGTGTTATGATCAATTCCCACATTAGAAACCAAAAATATGATTAAATTTTATCACATATATTACACACTGATCCTTTAATTCATGGTTTGCCCTTCAATATCAAGCTAAATGCAAGATGTTTTAAGAAATATTAATGCACAAGGATGATATTTTATATTTTAATCACATCCTTTTACAGGTAAAGTATGCAATATTCATGTGTGCTTGTATGGTTTTTGAGGTTTGTGTTGGTGCTAGCTAACGCCATAATTAAGCTAAGGCTAGCTAGAAGTGTGTTGAGACACTTGGGAAAAAATATCTTAGAATTTTTCTTTAGATCTTTAGATTAAGGACGTTATGATCAATTCACACATTAGAAATCAAAAACATCATTAAATTTTATCACACATATTATACGTTGATCCTTTTTCGGGGGTGTCAAACTCATTTTAGTTCAGCGGCCACATTCAGCTAAATTTGACCTGAAGTGGGCCGGACCAGTAAAATAATAACATAATAATATATAAATAATGTCAACTCCAAACTGTTTTAGAGCATAAAAAGTAAATTTACATTATGAAAGATTTACATCTACAAACCATCCTTTCAAAAGATGTGAATAACATGAACAAACTGAAAAAATAAGTGTAATTTTAACAATATTCTGCCTCAGTTTATCATTTACACATGTACATTATAACTTACAGATCACAGTGGCTCTACAAATACACAAAACATTTAATAACAGACAGAATATTGTTAAAATTACACTTACTTCTCTTAAGACATTTCAGCTTGTTCGTATTTATTCAGGTTATTCACATTTTTTTTGCAAAACTAATCTTTGTTTTAGTGTAAATACATGAAAATATTTACATTTATAAAGAGAAAAATTTGGAGTTGTCATTATTTATATGTTATTATGATAGTATTTGACTGGTCCTGCCCACTTGAGATTGAATTGGTCTGAATGTGGAACCTGAACTAAAAGGATTGTTAATATATTTGTGTAATTTTCACCTTGTCTTTTATTCCTGATACAGTATTTTTATTTTTTTATTGGACTGTCTTCTCTCTGTAGCACTTTGAGATTCTGCTGAATGAAAAGTGCTTTACAAATGCAATTTATTATTATTATATTTTATTATTATTATTATTATTATTATTATTATTATAATTTTTGCATTTCACAAATTCATCCTAAGGGCCAGACTGGACCCTTTGGCGGGCCAGATTTGGCGCCTGGGCCACATGTTTGACACCTGTGCTTTAATTCATGGCTTGCCCTTTAAAATCAAGCTAAATGTAAGATGTTTTAAGAAATATTAATGCACAAGTACGATATTTTTTAGGGATGACTGTAATTTAGTGCGAGGATCTACATCTGTTACATGGAAATCGAGGAGAGTTACTACAACAGGAATCAAATCCCATCCTTTCTTTGCTTTTAGTCTGTCTTTCCCACATTTCAATATGCAGATACATGTTTGCAAAAATCTGGCTTATCTCCATACGACCCCGGGACGTAGCTTTCCCCGAAAAAACAAGAGCGCTGTTGAATTCTCAGCCCCTCTGAGTGATTCTATGGAAACAGTCTGACTATTGTTGGCTCATAATAAGATGATAATTTCTCTCCTTTCTTCAACTCTCTGTCTCTGCCTTTGATGCACACCAACATGTCGACATCTGAAAGTTGACAGATTCTGCTGGCATCGCGGTGATAAAACTGATGCTTTTTCTGTGACAAAGAGATCAATAAAAAAAAAAATCAAGAAGGCCGGTTCATATCTAGACATGTTACACAAAAACTGGAAAACAAAGCTGTGTGAGAGCTTATACTTTTGTTTCAAGAAATAAAACCCTGCGAGTATTTGCCTCATCAAGGATTTCTACCGAGCTCAAATAAGTGAGATTAAAATTAAACCCTAGATCAATATCTTCTATTTATATGTGGAAGCAGAGCTAATTTTCCTGCGCTTGACCTTGCAGGATCTACAGCAAAGCTTAAAGAAAATAAGAAAAACACAAGAAGTGGTTAGAGCAGTTTTTGTCAAAAGGAGGTATGTGAAATATTTGGGAAAAATACATTTAATAAGTCAACATGTACTGAATACAAAAGAAATAATGAGAATTAATGCTGAAAAATACATTCATATATACAACTGACACTTCAACTTTTATTGTCAATCATGTTGTTTAAACTTTGCCAATGTTTTAAGAACATTTCTATGTTATATTATTTAAGATGAGTTTATTTGAGTAATTAAGTAATTATTTTTGGCTGACGAAAGGTTAATTTATTAATTAATTAGTGCATTTTTGATCCTCTGATACAGTTCGTTTCTTTACTTTCTTGTTAAATTCCACTGGTATTTTCAGTTGAATAACCTCTCAGCTGGCATGTCTGTTTCTGCACATAATATCTGACACCATGGCAACGTGGCCCTATTGTTTATCTGTTGCTAGGTAACCCACTTCAATGATTCTGGGCATTGCTATTGTAAGGCTATTCTATTCCAAAATTACAAATATCTCCTAAAATACTGGTCCTATCAACTTGCCACTTTCGCTAGTCTCTTCCTTGACCATAAATACATAAATATGCCAAACTGTAGCTGTCAGCTCTGTATGGATTTTGTGTGATGCCCAAGACACACACAGAGTCCACTTCCCTTTTATAATATAGGATGACCAGTTCATTGATTTTTCTTTTCAATGGAAGAGGGGACTTTTCAGTTTATATTTTGCACACATTTACTTATAACAATCTGTTATTTTTAATATATTACATTAAATATCTGTTGTTTGTTTACAAAGTTTTGAAAATATAAACAGACACCATTGGCAGAGGAAGAAATTTTGCCTCATCTTTTTCAATCAATAATGCTGAAGTGAGAGTTGGGGGTACTTAAAAAAAAGTATATTTCAGGGGGTACTCCACTGTAAAAAGCTTGAGAACCACTGGTCTAAAATACATGTTCATTTCACATTACTTGTGATTTTATTAGTGATGTTAAACAATTACAATTTTGAATCATTAATCACAGGGTTGCTGTGGATTCATTTCCATTAATCACGATTAAACATCATTAATTTTTAATCTATATTAATCGCGTTTCATTTTGCATGAGCAAACAGACTCAAGAAAGAAGGGAATATATATGTATATATGCACTTAACGTGTTTATAAAACACCTTTAACATTTCAACAAAACAGCTTGCTAAAACTGTTCCGTCTTGGTTTTTTTGTCCTCATATTTCCATCCAGAGGACCAACATGCTGTTTAGTGTCTTCCATCTTTATGGGTTGGTTCTGCTGCCTGTCACTACCAGATCAACTGCCCATTTGTTCATGTGTGACGCTAACTCTACTTGGACAAACTGACCTAAATGCGTTGGCAGAGACATTCACAGTTAGTCTGTGCTCCAGATGGGTTAACTGCATTAAAAATTTTAATCAGTTTAATCATGATGATGGATTAATCTGTGTTAACACATTCATTTTGGCAGCCCTAGTTTTATGTATATTTTATGTATGCTTCTTGGATATTTTTTGCCACTTATGGTCAAGGAACCAAATATGGCAACTTCATTAATCTTGATTTTTTTACATGACAGTAAAAATTTTTGAAAATTTTCACAAAAGTAATAAAGTCTTGTTTTGTCTTGCAATAACAGACTAATATTGAGTATTTTTATGAGTGTTCTTTAAAGGGTTAATCCAGCTGGTTTTGACCATTGACCACAAAAACTGGTTATCCCTCTGGTATCCGGGTGAGCCTTTTAGGCACACTTTGCACTTCGTTTTAAAAAACTTCATATGATTTTTCACAATTTAAATAAAGTCAGAATTCAAAAGTTGTTCATTTTTGCATGATCTTTAAAATTCTGCCACCAACTAAAATGTGCACATTGTAAACAAAAGAAAATTACAAGACTAGCATCTGTCTCCCAAGTGTGCCAAAAACGCACTATTTCTTCCATTTGATATGTACGATTAGGGCTGACCTTGATTCACAAAAATAAAATCAAATTAGAGCAGAAAAACAAATCAATATATAATATTTAATAGTTTGATTTGTAGGTGTGCATTTTACGCACACTTGGTGACAGATGCTAGTATTTTTGAACATTTGACCCAGCGCCAAAAACAATAATGCAAATTAACCAATTTTGGAGTTAATCACTGACATATGACAGGCTGCAAAAATCAAATAATATGTAATCCACTTTTTATGTAGTATACTGAAAAAAATAATTTTTTTTTTTTGGTTTTTTGCATCCCAAAAAAAAAAGGTTTGTTTACATTACAAACACGGCATTTAAAGGGTAAAAAATATGACAATTATTGAGTATTTGGTATTTTTATTTACGGCTCAAGTTGATGAAATAGAAAAAAAGTGTAAAAGAATTAAAAACAAACTGTATGAAATTTTTTTTGGCATTATTCCACAAGTGTGCGAAAAAGGCACACTTGGTGCTTAGTAAGGGCCTTGCTGGACGGGATACCAGAGGGTTAAATATGTGACGTTTACAAAGTTTCGAAAATAAAAACAGACACCTTTGGTACAGGAAAAAATTTTACCTCATTTTTTCAATCAGTAACGCTGAAGCAAGAATTGAGGGTACTTTGCTTAAAAAAAAAAGTACATTTCATGGGGTACTCCACTGTAAAAAGTCTGAGAACCACTTGTTTAGAGGCTGTGCTTTAGCTCATCTTTCCTGCCTTTTTACGGTTTTCTAAATGCGATAGAAACTGTAGGAACAGTCTGGATCTCCCTGATACCGAATGCACATAAGGCAAAGGAAAGATGCAAATCCTAGACATCACAGGATACGCTAGCGCTGAGCTGGTTGTTGCAAGGAGCGTGGAGAGGGCATGACACTTACGTTCAAGGCATTCTTAGCAGCCTCCGCCTCTGATCGACTGTCAAAGCTGACAAACCCCACTGGCTGGGGAGACAAGAAGACAGAAGAAAAAGAAAGAAACATGGTTTAAGGCAGAAAACTGAGTCGGCATTTCTGTCTGAGTGACATAGACATGTTGCTTTTATTTCATTATTTCACTTCTTCTATCATAACCACCCTGCCTGCTCTCTTTCACTTTTCTCGCTTCTGTTTATAAAAAGCAAGAGAAAAGAGAAAAGAGGGGGGTGAAACGCAGCTTGGACGCTTACATTTTACAAGCAGAGTTCATGGTTCGGCTCCCCTATGCCCAAAAAAGGGCAACGTGGGAGAGGGAAAGTACTAGGAGATAGAGAGGGAGAAAAAAAAAGCTGAAAAAGGGAAAGAAATGAAGAGAGGAAAAGGACACAAAGGGAGGGGGTGGGAGGTGGGATGGGGGGGGGTGGGGGTGGGGGGTCCCGGGAGGAAAAAACAAGAGAAAAAGAAGAAGAAAGAGGGAAGAAAAGGTTGAAGGTGAGACTAAAAAATCAAAAGAAAGAGAATCAAGGGAAGGGAGTGATGTTGAAAATGGTTTGGAGGACCTCCCTGTACAGGCCTGTTAGCCGTTAATACATTTCCCTTCACATCTATTTCACCTGCACTTGTTTTATATTCAGAGGACATCGCTTTGGAGCCGCTGTCCGCTGCAGTAAAAGGTGAAGCAAAGCAAAGAAAGTACAAAGATGGAGTTGGAAGCTGTCTGTTTCCTAACCAGTGCTGCAGATATGGGGAAAAAAAAAACACAAAAAAAAAAAAAAAAAACACCATCATCGCTGTGTGAGGAGAAAGTGAATTCTCTGAACATGTTTCTCCCGAGGGGTCACGCTGCTGCTGCTGCGACTGATCTGAAAAAGCAGTGTAGGGTTATGGGAATTTTGTACAACCGAAAGGAAAAGGAAAAAAAAAAAAAAAAAAAAAGAGCGAGTGAAGACGTCAGGAGGAAGAAGTGTAGCTGGAATAAATAGAAAGGGTCTGAGTTCTGCCTCTTGCTATATATGGAGATGACTGTGTGTTCTTTGACTGCGGAGGAATAGATCGATTGATTTATGGGACGATTGTCATTGGCGTTGCTCACGACGACGGTCACAACGAGCACTTTGTGAGATCAGTTTGTGTAGAAAACGGGAATAATAATAATAATAACAGTTGTGGGACAGGGTGGAGTTTGTAAAGTCCAAAGTGCACAGAAACTAGGAGGTGTGTATCGGCAAGAATCTGGTGATATGATACAAATCACAATACGAGGATCACAATACGATATATCACAATATATCATGATACTGTTAAAAAGGCAATTTTTTTGTTTGTTTCTTTTTTTAAATGATTATTTCCTTGAAGAATTGAATTACACCAGAAATCTGCACAAATACTAAACACATTTTTATTTGATCACAACAGGATCTAATGCTATATCACAAAATTTTCCTGTGTTAAAACTTAAATTATGTTTTACAGACATTACAGTTTAAGATCCCGCTCAAATGTTCATATTCTATTAGCTAACAACTAACATCATAACATTATTTTTGTGCAATCCCAACAAAGGGATTAACATTATTTAATAAAAGAGTGTTAAATAACATAGATATAAAATATAAACCAAAAATTAAAACAATAAAACAAAAATGAACCTCCACAATATCTGCATTTGAATAAATTCCGAAAATATAGATACAGTACTTTGTAATATCAACACAATATTGTGAAATGAAATATCACGATATATTGCAGAACCGATATCTTCTTACACCCCTAACAGAAACACACTTATTCATTAACATGTACAGACCACATGCTACACTTTAGCAGGACTGAATCTGGAATAGTGTAAACATTAGTCAGATATCGGATGACTAGTGTGTAAGGATATTATTGTCAGAAAATAGTCGAAGTCTGGTGTGCATACTGGGACTTAACCCTATAATGCCAACCGTATCATATTTGATATACATGAGTTTTGAAGCCCTCTACATGATGAGTGTCATATTTTTTGTCTTAAAAAACCTAATGTATACAATTAGATACATACAATACACAGATAATCCACCAGGGGGGAGGAATTCGTTCACCAGAGGCCTTTCCAGTGACACTACAAGATGGTCATTAGTGGCTTTTCCATTGGACATCTGCTCAAAATGTTACCAATATTTACGAAATGTCGAAAAAAGAGAAGTGCGTAATGTCGGTTTTTCCATTAAATCACAAATGTGATGATTTGTTTAGTTATTATCGCAAGATGACACGAGAGGTCATTCCATAAACGTGGCAACGAACGTAAATATGGTGTTGATTTACAGATATATTCATTATTTTTATTACTAGCGGTATTGTACCCGTGGTACCATTGTATGATAGCATGAGAGGCTAAAATGGCCCAGCATACATCACAACATTTCAATGTGGACATAAAATTGTGCGTAGTAGATACTCAGGTAATGTTTCTATTCATTTGGCGAGTTTGGCGGCGATCGGGCCTGTGAAGATCTGTGGTGAGGTCAGACTCGCTTCGAGGTGAGCTGGGACCAGGTCTGTCGTAAGCTGGGACCCTGTTAAAATGGCCCAGCATACCTCACAACATTTGAATACGGACATAAAATTGTGTCTAGTAGATAGTCAGGTAATGTTTCTATTCATTCGGCCAGTTTGGCGGCGATCGGGCCTGTGAAGGCTGAGGAAAACCCGTACAAACGCCCTCCTGTGCTGCAACATCGATCGGACGGACGGACACCGGATGGACACGGAACATGCACTATATTAGGTTAAATTACACCTCTATCTCGTACTAAATTTAAAAATAATTGGGTTTCCTGGTGTGTCCACACATACCGCGACATGTTTCTTCTTCTTTGCTTGTTGTAACGTCTGTCAGCATCCGGTATTTTAATTCACCTGACTCTAGTTGCGAAGAAAGGTCTTTCCATCGCAGTTTTGCATGATATACCATTTGCACTACGCCCGAAAAACCACCTCTTCCCAGCGCAAAAACTTTTAATCGAAAAATGAGACTTGGCAAAATTGCGATTTTTCCATTAGGTAAATTTTTATGCGCAAGTTATATTTGCGCAATTGAAAAGTCAATGGAAAAGCGACTACTAATGAGGAAGGAGGCAGAACTTTACCAGTTTTGAAAAAGAATTACCAATTTGTTAGACATGTTTGTGTTCTATTATGTTTTTGTTTGTTCAAAAATATTAATATTTGAGCATTGAGACCTGATGTATCAAATATGATACAAAATTGAAACTCATACATGAAAATTGATATTTGAAAAAACAAATCTGGGGGGTTGTTCAGAAGGACCAATAAAGGCTCCAATTTCAAAGAACTGGAATTTTCTGTCAATGATTTAATGGTTCAGGCTTTACAGGATTAACTTCCCAAAATAAGAATGGTGGTCTTTGAGAGGGATCGCATTGGAATTAGGCATCTATTTACACATTTTCAAGGTTAAATTCAAGCACTTTTAACCCACAAAGACCTAGTGCGAATTTTGTGGCAGTTTCCAAATGAATTTTTCTCTCTATTTAACTTTTCTTAAATGATTTATCACCATTTATTACAATAGTATTTTCAGTATTTTTGCATTTTCCATGTGTAAATCCTGTATTTTCCTATATTTAATTTAGACGTTCATGAAAACCCACAGTAGATTCAAGGGTTATTATATCAAAATACAGAAAACTGCACAAAAACTGACTTTTTGACTGACTTTCAATATCAGAATTTAAAACCAAGTGCGTCCATCCACTGTCATTGATCCAACTCTATGGGTTTTACTGGTGAATCAATGTTGCAGAAGATGACAGTGTTTCCATGGTAACTATGGAGCTTCAGAACGTCCATCTGAGTCACATCTGATGACCATGAAAAGACGACAAACTGTATTTTACACCAATTATTTCAACATATTAATAGGTTTAGTGGTTCGGAACTTATTAAACATTTTAGATCCGTAGATGATTTTGGTTTCCAGTAGCTGCTTGGGTCTTTATGGGTTAATGGTCATCTTCACATTTTTCCAGCACTGGGTTAAAATACATATGTCCAAAAATACATATACTCATGATTATTAGTTTCACTTTTTATCACAGTGATGTACACTGTATTATGCTCTAAGCAGCTAAAATTATGTTTCATAATAGCAAAACACTTTTTTTTTTTTTTCCGAAAAAGGCCCAATCACACCAATACCAAAGATTAACCCGTAAAGACCCAGTGTTACTTTTATGGCAGCTCCCAAATGAATTTTTCCTCTATATTTAACCTTCCTTAAGTAATTTATCATCATTTATTGTCATATTATCCAGTGAAATTCCGGTATTTTCTTGTATTTAATTTACTGATCATGTAGATGTTCATAAAAGCTCAGATTAAAGTTAAGGGTTATTATGTCAAAAACAGAGAAAACTGATGAAAAGGTTAGTTTTTCCGCAAAAATACTGCTAACTGAATGTAAAAACAAGTGTGTCCATCCACTGTCATTGATCCAACTCCATGGGTTTTACTGGTGACTCAATGTTGTAGAAGATGACGGTGTTTCCATGGTAACTACGGAGCCTCTGAACGTCCATATGAGTCATATCTGATGACAATGAAAAGATGACAAACTGTATTTTACACCAATTATTTCAACATATTAATAGGTTTAGTGGTTCAGAACTTATTAAATAGTTTAGATCAGTAGATGGTTTTGGACGATGGTGGCTGTTTGGGTCTTCAAGGGTTAAGTAAACAGTAGAAGAAATAGAACATCCTGTAACTGTTTTCCATTTGAAGTGGATGCGATGTTATTTTTCCACAGATTAGGATGAGGAATCATTTGCTCACATCAGTCCACAGTATGTGTTGTAATACCGGATATTTTATCATCCTGTCGTAGTATCAGCTACTGCAGAAACATGGCAGACTCCATGGAAGCAACGACACATATAATAAGCTCACTGTGAGGCAACAAAAACACAATAATTCTTATTTTAGCCCATAAAGACCCAAACAGCCACTGCTGATCAAAACCATCCACTGATCTAAAATGTTTAATAACTTCTTAACCACTAATCCGATTAATACATGTAAATAATTGGTGTAAAATACAGTTTGTCATCTTTTCATGGTCATCAGATATGACCCATTTGGACGTTCAGAGGCTCTGTAGTTACCATGGAAACACTGTCATCTTCTACAACACTGATTTACCAGTAAAACCCATGGAGTTGGATCAATGACAGTGGATGGAAATGGTTGTTTTAATGTTCAGTTAATGACATATTTTACTGAAAGTCACTTTTTTCAGTTTTCTCTGTTTCTGATATAATAAACCTCAACTCTAATCTGAGCTTTTATGATCAGTGAATTAAATATAGGAAAATACCTGGTTTTCGCTGGGTAATATTACAATAAATGGTAACAAATTACTTAAGAAAGGTTAACCCTTTCATGCATGAACTATGAGAACTTTAGTCAATTTTTTTTTTTTTTGAGTGATTTTATTCCTCTAAGCATGAAAAAAAAATGCAATTGATTTTTTTTTTTTTTTTTTATGAACCTATTTTTCGTGGAGTTACAAAAATGTCCACTCATCTGGACACCATGCATTTAAATTTTGAAGCAAATAAACATTTATTTAAAAAAAAAATCATTATCAGAAAGTGATAAACTGTGTGAAAACTATGAAATAAAAACATTTTTAATGCCACTAATTGCTAAATTGCTAGTTTTCCCAAATTTTATCATACTTTAATATTAGTTATTACTTATTTCATGGAGATAATATCTTCCTGAGACCCAAGAAATTGACAGTTTTAGCTTTTTTACTTAAAAAAAATTGTCTTAATTGGAAACTGCATAATGCAATAGTTTTTTCAGATACATTTTTGGAATTATTTTTATTGATTGATTGATTTTTTAATGGAATGTCCTTCGCAATAGACAGAATTTTTAAACTGAAACTGTCAAACTTATGTCCCCTACAGAGGACAAAATGTATTGCTGGGTTTCAGGAAGATATGCAAAAGAAACCCCCCAAAAAAAACCTTTTTTTCCCCAGAAAACTGTTAATTACAGTCTAATAACAATTAGCAATTGATTTACACTAAAACATATTACTGCAGATCAGGTTTATCAAGAACAGCAAAGTTACAGTAATTGTATGAATTGAAGTGTTTGGGATGATGCACGAGTGTCCACTGTGTTGTCTGATATGGAACTAAAACAACAAAACCCATGAATATACAAGAGAACAACTGTCCACTGGAGTGACCACTGTGCATGAAAGGGTTAAATACAGAGAAAAAAAAAATCATTTTGGTACTACTAAAAGTAACACTGGGTCTTTATGGGTTAATGATATATTTGCTGAGAAAGTCACTTTTTGTTCATTTTTTTCTATTTCTGATATAATAACCCTCAACTTTAATCTGAGCTTTTATGAACATCTACATGATCAGTTAATAAAATAGAGGATAATACCTGACTATCCCTTAAAAAATGCTAAATTCAGAGGGTAATATTATAATAAATGGTAATAAATCACTTAAAGGTTAAATCTAGAAAAAAAATTCATTTGGGAACTGCCATGAAAGTATCACTGGGTCTCTATGGGTTAATGATATATTTGCTGAAAAAGTCACTTTTTGTTCATTTTCCTCCGTTTCTGATATAATACCCGCAACTTTAATCTGAGCTTTTATGAACACCTACATGATCAGTAAATTAAATACAAGAAAATACCTGATTTTCACTGAAAAATATAAAGTACAGAGGATAATATTATAATAAATGATACAATAAATCACTTAACAAAGGTTAAATGTCGAGAAAAATTCATTTGGGACGTGCCATAATAGTATCACTAGGTCTCTATGGGTTAAGCTGATTGCACACTAATAAAAACATAATTATGATATTACGTCAAATGCTTTTTTAGACTGGTCATTATTTAAAAATGCCTGCAGCAAAAATAGTAGCAGCGTTAGTCAGAAGCAACGCATTAATCTGAGCAGTCGCTAAAGATAACCACACTAAACTGAACTGGATGATTTGAAAATATGAGGTTTACTGAAACAGATGATAATTAGTTTTTAAAGCTTTTGGCACTACTTCCTAACACACAAAAAAAAAGAAAAAAAGAAATAAATGAAGAAGAAAATTCCCAAACCGTGCAAAGGGATTTTACTTGTTGCAAAGAATTTCACTTCTAGAAAAAAGCTTTCCTTTGTTCTTAGTTTTTAAGGTTTTACTTTGAGCATATTGGATCTAATTCGGCTAAACCCTTCTAATGAGCGTGTCATGTCTTTATGGGATATGGCGTAATGTGCTAATAAGTACACTGACATGAAGCTAAATTGCTTAACTCTGAACATGGACACCTGCCAGCTGAGCTCATTTTCAGTCCTGAACCCCTGGAGGCTAAACTAAACGTCAGTTCTGCTCTTGTCAAAATGCTTCCTTTGACACCTCAAAATTCTTCTCTGTCTCCCCTCCCATCTCTGTACATCCCACCGGAGTTGACTGACTGTGACTATAAGAAGAGTATCTGATTGCCAAAGGCAAGTTGGTGCAACACTTTTTCCTATCCCCCCTGCCAGTAAACTTTTTTCTTTTCTTTCTATTCCAGGTACTTCCTGATGAAAGGTGCTAATCCTTCATAGTCAACAGCCCAATAACACCAAGGGGGGGGGAAGGAGTAAGGAGAGACGAAAAAGAATTAAAGGTGTTGATGTGCAAGAAATAGTGCAATGCAAACAGTAAAAGCAGGACGAACGGCTGACTGACGCCTTCATTCACTTTAGTGTCTTTGCTGTGAAACATAGTGTTCAGTGTGTGTCTGCAGCGTACCTGTTTAGAGGTGAGTTTTATCAAGGAGCCTTCATAGCCCTGAAACAAAAGCAAAACAGGCAATTAACAAGGAAAACAGACTTAATTTGAAAGTAAATGAGCAGATATTCCAGTCACTTTAACCCTTTATAAGACACTCATAAATACTCCTTAAGTTCAAAATAAACATTACTGAGTTTCTTGGGAAAACCACAGTAAATTATTATAATTGTATAACAAATCAAAGTGGTTTCTTGGTACATTTCCAGATGCTAAGCTAATGTAACCATGACAATTCAGCATAAAGACAGAAAAGAATGAAGAATAAGGACAAATCTGGAAACTGAACTAAAATAAAACAAGATAGTGACAAATACATGGTAACCTTTATATACTTTTACAGGGTGGGGAAGCAAAATTTACAATGAACATTAGTTGTTTTTTCTCAGCAGGCACTGTGTCAATTGTTTTGAAACCAAACATATATTGATGTCATAATCATACCTAACACTATTATCCATACCTTTTCAGAAACTTTTGCCCATATGAGTAATCAGGAAAGCAAACGTCAAAGAGTGTGTGATTTGCTGAATGCACTCGTCACACCAAAGGAGATTTCAAAAATAGTTGGAGTGTCCATAAAGACTGTTTAGAATGGAAAGAAGAGAATGACTATGAGCAAAACTATTACGAGAAAGTCTGGAAGATACTATTAAAGAAGAATGGGAGAAGTCGTCACCCGAATATTTGAGGAACACTTGCGCAAGTTTCAGGAAGCGTGTGAAGGCAGTTATTGAGAAAGAAGGAGGATACATAGAATAAAAACATTTTCTATTATGTACATTTTCTTGTGGCAAATAAATTCTCATGACTTTCAATAAACTAACTGGTCATACACTGTCTTTCAATCTCTGCCTCAAAATATTGTAAATTTTGCTTCCCCACCCTGTATATTTCTTGACTTAGTATCTTATTATCTTGTGGCGATGGTGTCATTTTTATGGTATAACAAGTACTTTTACAGCAAAACTAAAACACTTTCATTAATTCTGACATGTTATCAGTCGGTAAACATCTAAAACAGGGGTCTCAAACATGCGGCCCGGGGGCCAAATGCGGCTGCCAAAGGTTCCAATCCGGCCTGTGGGATGAGTTTGGATTCCATAGTCAAGGCCGTCGAACTCATTTTAGTTCAGGTTCCACGTACAGACCTATATGATGTCAAGTAAAATAATAGCATAATAACCTACAAAAAAATAATGATTCCATATTTTGTTCTCGGTTTGATGTGAAAAAAATATTACATTATGCCGATAAACTTCAAATTTTTGTCTGTTTTAGTGCAAAAAATAACATTACATTATGAAAATATTTACATTTACAAACTATCCTGTAACAATAAAATGTGAATAACCTGAACAAATATGAACAACTGGAAATGTCTAAAGAAAATCCAGCACAATTTTAACCATTTTCTGCCTGTTATTAAGTGTTTAATGTCTTTGTAGATATGATCCATAATGCACATGTAGAAATGATAAGTTGAGGCACAGTATGGTTAACCATACTATCCAGCAAGGCCTTTACTAAGCACCAAGTGTGCCTTTTTGGCACACTTGTGGAATAAGTCAAAAAAAAATTTCATATAGTTTGTTTTTAATTCTTTTACACTTTTTTCTATTTCATCAACTTGAGCTGTAAATAAAATACCAAATACTCAATAACTGTCACATTTTTAACCCTTTAAATGCCGTGTTTGTAATCTAAACAAACCATTTTTTTGGATGCAAAAAACACTAAAAATTATTTTTTTTCAATATACTACAAAAAGTGGATCACATATTACTTGATTTTTTCATCCTGGCATATGTCAATGATTAACTCCAACATTGGTTAATTTGCATTATTATTTTTGGTGCTAGGTCAAATGTTCAAAAATACTAGCATCTGTCACCAAGTGTGCCAAAAATGCACACCTATAAATCAAAGTATTAAATATTTATATTGATTGATTTTTCTGGTCCAATTTGATTTTATTTTTGTAAATCAAGGTCAGCCCTAATCATACAAATCAAATAGAGGAAATCGTGCGTTTTAGGCACACTTGGGAGACAGATGCTAGTCTTGTAATTTTCTTTTGTTTACAATGTGCAATTTTTAGTTGGTGGGCAGATTTTAAAGATCATGCAAAAATGAACAACTTTTGAATTCTAACCTTATTTAAATTGTGAAAAATCATATGAAGTTTTTTAAAACGAAGTGCAAAGTGTGCCTAAAAGGCTCACCCGGATACCGGAGGGTTAAAATTGCGCTTATTTTTCTTAAGAAATTTCAGTTTTTTCAGGTTATTCACATCTTTTTTGTTTGGATAGTTTATAAAATTAGTATTTTCATAATTTAATGTGTTTTTTGCACTAAAACAAACACAAAAATTTGGAGTTGTCATTATTTATGAGTTATTTATTATTTTACTGGTCTGGCCCACTGGAGATCAAATTGGGCTGAATGTGGGACCTGAAAGAAAATGAGTTTGAGACCCCTGATCTAAA